>NC_061097.1:25463208-25465708 GCF_015104395.2 Macrobrachium nipponense
TGGCATAAAACTAATCTCAGTCTTGAGATGACCCACCTTATTCAATTTCGTTTAACAAATCATTACTCTTCCATTCAGTATATTGTTTGGGGGGGGGGGGGGTGGTTGGTTATTTACGTCAGTGCACCTCACGCAGGGTGTACTGTAGGCATTCTTTGAGGCTTTCTGCAGCGCTCCTTCGGCCCCTATTCATTTCACTGTACCTCCATTCATATTCTCCCTCTTACTTTCCACCCTCCCCTAACAGTAGATTCATAGTGCAACTGTGAGGTTTCCCTTCTGTTACATCTTTGTAACCTTTTACTCTCTATTTTCCTTTCAGCGGTGAATGACCTCATTGGTCACAGCGCTAAAAGCCTTGTGTCTAAATTGTACATTCTATTCTATTCAGTATATTGTCAAAGGTTGCTGTTATGGTTTAAATCACCGATATTACGTCTGTTCCTACAGAAAGTCAAGTAAATTATCCTTGATATAAATTTAGGGCTGTCGGGACTTACGGTCACACTCAGTTCTTACGTGATTTGTAGCCCTGGATGACAAAGAGAGAGAGAGAGGATCTAACCACTAATGAGAGAGAGAGAGAGAGAGAGAGAGAGAGAGAGAGAGAGAGAGAGAGGACTTTCATCAGAATCCAGAAGGAGAGGAAGATACTGAAGAAAATAGAGAGAGAGAGAGGGGGGGGGGGACGGAGGGAGAGAGAGAGAGAGACTTTCATCAGAATCCAGAATGAGAGGAAGATACTGAAGAAGAAGAAGAAGAAGAGAGAGAGAGAGAGAGAGACTTTCATCAGAATCCAGAATGAGAGGAAGATACTGAAGAAGAAGAAGAAGAAGAGAGAGAGAGAGAGAGAGAGAAGAGAGAGAGAGAGAGAGAGAGAGAAGAGGCCTCCTCAGAATCTTGAATAAGGGAAACACCCAAAAGGACGGAGACAAGCAGACATAACAATGAATCAAGGACAAAGGAAAGTGACTTTATCACACAACACAGCGAAAGGGAGAGTTATCTCACGTCGGATCAAGAACAAGAGAACAATTGTATAGGAGAGAGAGAGAGAGAGTATACCAGACCAGACCTTATCAATATCCAGCTTAATAGAAAAATACTAAAGAGATATACAGACAGACAGACAGAATCACAAATCAACAACAAAGGGAAACTACTATATCGCACACTGATAGAGAGAGAGAGAGAGAGAGAGAGAGAGAGAGAATCCCCCCATTGACGGTGAAGCAGCTAAGCACGATCCTCATCCGTCTTACATCATTCCATTAAATTAAAATCAATAAGAGATCGTCCCCATTTTTCCCTTCGGAGGAAGCAATTCAAACTTAATGTTGAACTTGGGAGCGATGGTTAACTCGGTGAGGAGAGGAGAAGTTTGAGGTCTCCTCCTGTTCTGCCTTATTGTCTTCCGGCTGTCAAAGGAGTCTGTGGAACAGATGGGGGCAAAACATGATCTCACAAGGATGCTGGAGGAACAAGGAGAGGCAGAGAAGAGTGAAAACTATTTGTACAGTTAGTGTCTTAAACACTAATGAGGCTAGAGGGCTGCAGATCGGTATGTTGGCCATCCACTCTCCAATCATCAAACATACCAGATTGCAGACCTCAAGCCTCAGTAGTTTTATTTTATTTTATGTTAAATTTAGCCTTGGTCGTGCTTCTGGCAGTGGTATAGGACAGGCCACCACCCAGGCCGTGGCTGAAAGCTTCACGGGCCGCGGCTAATACAGAAAACTCGATTGCGCCGAAGCAACTCGGGCAAATTTTTTACTTGTTTTGTTTTATCTTATGTATGTGGCATTCAAGGGAGACTGAGCCTTGTAAACAAACATTGCATAAACACCTACTATGAGATTCAGGGTCTCTGTAACACGGTTTTTTGGACTTTGCTCCTTGTTAAAGCATCGGATGTAGCTGAAAGTTGACATATGTATATTTTACAACCACACACAAATTTTGTCAGCATTATCAATAGCCTAAACCCGATAGTTTTGATTTTTATAGAGTAAAAATGTTCTAGCCGACGCCATGGCCAATGATTACGAGCCAAGAGTCGAAAAACATTCATTACGTAAGCAAGGTAAACAAACACTTTTTGACTAAATGTTGCCCCGCCCATCCTCCAGACAGAAATGCCATCGGCTCTGAAACCCAAAGACTTTATGAATGGCGGAACGATACATAGATGTGGGTTGGGTATCAGTGCTAGCGTAGTAATACTACTGTAGCAGTAGTGCCGCAACAGTATAGCAGTAATATACATGAATTAAACGTTTAGACCAACTGCTGGGATCCTTGAGGATCATTTAGCACTTCTTACAACTACTCGAGAAATTAGTTTTTATAGCCAGAAGTTAAATTTTCTAATCCAACAATGCCCATGGTAGCCTTCAGTGTTATCCTGAATAATAACGAGGCGAAAGTGGGTGGAGCCTCATGAAGTCACCATTCTGACGATAATTATTGGTGAAGGTTTAAATCCAATATACGGTAC
>NC_061097.1:25475708-25483208 GCF_015104395.2 Macrobrachium nipponense
GGATAACTAACTCACAGGAACTTTCTGCTGACGGGGCTCAGTTTTTCCTCTTTTTTTTTCTTTTTTTCTTTTTTTTCTGTAAAAGAGAATTGTTGAGACGGCTATTCGCGTGTCCGTCAGCATTTTTCTGTCCGCCCTCAGATCTTAAAAACTACTGAGGCTAGAGGGCTGCAAATTGGTACGTTGGTCACCCACCCTCCAATCATCAAACATACTAAATTGCAGCCATCTAACCTCAGTGGTTTTTATATTATGTAACAATAAATTTAGCTATGATCGTGCGTCTGGCACTGCTATAGGTGCTAACAAGCCAGGTCTTGACCGGCCGTGGATAAGTTCATGGGCTACTGTTGAGAGTTTCATGGGCCGTGGCTGAGATTTTCAAACAGCATTGTACGCTGTACAGAAAACTCGATTACGCCGAAGAAACTTCGACGTACTTTTTACTTGTTTGTCTAAAAATTTGGTATCGTGGGGTATTTTGGAAAGTATGACTTTTACGGTAAATATTAGAGTTGGAATTAACAACTAATGAGCTACCTTTGTGCGCCTTTTGAAGCAGTTTCATTAGTGGGTATGTAAACATTGGTGTAAATAAAAATACTTGTGTCAACTCGGATTTTATTGAAGGTTAAACGTCACAATTACTATTCCTAAAATAAATAAATAAATAAATTTTTGAAAATTCGCAAATACTTTGGTTTGCAGATAGCTTTCCTCGACGTTGAAGTTAAATAACCTCAACAAGAAATTATACGTATCTATGGGGCCATTTTTTTTTTTTTTTTCACTTTATGAAGCCAGTAATTTTAACGTTGCTGATACTAAAGGAAATTGACTAGTGAAATCCCACGCTAGGAATCTCACCTGATCCTCAGTTTCAATTCCCATGACTGTGAAAGAAGCATCAGTGAAAGATTAAGGTCTATAACATCAGATAGGCAAAGACCCTTTTCCCGCTCACAGCGACAAAAAACTCTTTAGTTTTTAAATTGATATTATTATTTGTTATTGCTTTTCACTCTGAACTGAATTTTTGGTAGGTGAGGAATGCTCCGGTCCAAATTGTTAGACAAAATAGGCACAGGGAAATAAGATAAAGTTAAAATTTAAATCCTTTGTGCTGTTGTCTTATGTGTCAGTATTCCTGAACTTTCGAAAGCAAAATTAACACGATAGCCAGTTCAGTATGTTGCCTGAAGTATGGATTACTAGGTTCACAAATCAGTCGATTCATGCACGGTCTACATTTACAGAGATAAAACAGAGTACCTCTACCTTTACGTGAAAAAAGCGGGACGCCATATCTTGAAAACTAACCATGGAAATTTCTTTAAAATAATCTCTATGTTCTCATACCCGAATTCCTTTAGTGTTATCAATCTAACCCAACCCAACCTAACCTAACCTAGGGGCGTGGCAAAAATACTGGGGCTTGTTGCAATACTAGCTTACATCTCAGGAATTAGCGCACGGTCTCAATTATTCAGGGGACAGTTAAGAGCTCACCAGTTTTATCGTTTGCAATTACTGTGAGAGGAATCAATAAATAAACAGATTTCATTGCTACCTTACGTTTAAAACATTACCTGATGAAGATAATAAGTTAAGCATATGTTAGTTTAACCAGACCACTGGGCTGATTAACAGCTCTCCTTTGGCTGGCCCGAAGGATTAAATATTTTCACGTGACTAGAACCAATTGGTTACCTAGCAACGGGACGCACAGCTTATTGTGGGATCCGAACCACATTATATCGAGAAATTAATTTCTAATCACCAGACATAAATTCCTCTGATTCCACATTGGCAGAGCGGGGAGTTGAACTCGCGATTACCGAATGGGTAGGCGAGCACATAAACCACTCGTCCAACGAGAAACTGATCAAGATAAACACATCTATAAAAATAAAGATATATCAATACAGAAATATACTCACATTCAATTGTGGCACTCATCGTTGTCTTGAATGTTTTTGGAAGCCACCGATTAAGTGTTGAGAGAAGCTACTTTTATCTTGAAAACAAAAGCGAAGACAAAGATCGAGGCTGTGGCTTCAACCGAAGAATTGAGGTCTCATTCTATTTTTATTTCTGTCACTACATTGAATTTAGGCCTATAGCGCCTGGGTAAGAAATCCTCCTCGTGAATGTTCAATTGAAGCTCATGTTCCTCTGCAGAAGTATTAGACAACGAATGAGAGGAAGAGCAACGGCAATAACCACGCGACTAATTTAATATATTAGATCGTCGACTTACAAAATCATATATTGATTTTTCAAGATTAATTTCATTTACGCGGATCTATAACACGTAAAGTATAACTACATTTTTTGAATGTTTCAAATTATTTCAAGATATAAAAGACTTGATATTTGAATCGACAAATTTATGGTAATTTTTTTTAGATAAAGTTCATTTTGAGTTCAATGGATTGAGTGTGACTTTGTGATTATGAACTGTATCTTGGCTGTACAGAGGTTTTAGTCAACTGCTTCTCTTACTTGTATTTGTCTCAATTAAAAGAGAGAAATAACGCTGTCAGCTTGTTTTCAAGTGCTGCCAAATATTTATATATATATATATATATATATATATATATATATATATATATATATATATATATATATATATATATATATATATATATATATATATATATATATATATATATATATGATATATTATATAGAAATATTTGATGGGTTATTGTAGAGAACAGATTTTAATTCATGTGATTACAAAAGCTTCAGTTAATTTCTGTAATTGAGGTTGGCAACAATATCCCTACGAAATGAGGTTGGCCCTCTCGCTTTCTAAATTTGAAGAATAATGAAAATTCCTATCTTTTGGAGGTGTCCATTTAGTTTTGATGATGAAGACGATATATATATATATATATATATATATATTATATATATATATATATATAGATTATATATATATATATATATATATATACGTTATATATATATATTTTTTTTTTTGCGTGAGGCGAAAAAAATGAAAAGAAAGCACGAGATGAAAATGATAATAAAGAAAGACAAGAAATTCATCAGAGAATTTGAGAAAGGACGCTGGGGGGGGTGGGTGTTTAGGGAGACCCGAAAACAGCGAGACGTTGTCGGCTCTGATAAAAAAAAAAATAAAGCGAAAATTGAAATGGAATGGCGCTTTTGCATTTCAAAAACCTCTGGCTGAAAAAGGTTACTAGCTTTTGGAAGAAGCTCGTGCAAGAGTTAGTTCTCTGTTAAAAGAGCAACAACTTCCATTAAAACCTCAGCGGAAGCGAAATACAAATATTTTGTGAAACAAGTATCGGATGATAGGTGCTAGGAAAATTCGGTCCCAGAAGATTCGGTCCCAGAAAATTCGGTCCTGAAATCTCATTCTCAGAAAATTCGGTCCCAGAAAATTTCTAAAATCTAAATAACCAAGCCCAATATAACCTTTCTGAAAAAAAGACATAAACATATGGAAAATATGATGTTAGAAGAAATGAAAATCTTTTATTTCTATCAATAACTTTAATGACCCGTTTGCTTTAGAGATCAATTTTACAAAGATGAACAAGAGCGTGAGAACTTTGTGAGCCTGGGATTTGTTTACAAACTGTAAGCAAAAGGGTACGTGGTGTTAAATGATGTTTTTGGGTAGTTTTGTCATATAGGACTTTAAGCACTTGTAATGGTATTTGAGAAAGATAATTTGTGTATTTTCATTAACATTCATTGACACCGCCTATATATAAGAAACGGAGACATTTGTAACTCAGTTTTTAGTCACTCTTCGTCCAGGATAAGCACAATTTTCCTGTTTGAAGAACCCCATCATGGCTGCAAAATATTTTAAATGTGAAAAAAAACAAAGACAAATTGATTGATGAAGTTACTATGTTTATAACTTTCATAAGTTTAGTTCCGACAAGACAGAAATTGTGGCGCTGTGAGAACTGTAACACATGTTGTGCTCTTGTTCATACAGAAAATAAACCAGGTGAGCCTATAATAATTTTAACAATCAACAGTCATGATCATGTCGTCTCGCCATTTCAACATTGAGGAAAAAGTTGCAGGAAGGAGGTGAAACAAGTACTCGGGTGCTCATTTCCGAAGCTACAAGTAATATTAGTGAGAATGCAAAATATGAATTACCACGGTTGCAAACGGTTTCTAGAAGCATTACAAACTGGCGTAATAAAGCTTTTGGCGCTCCTCCATTGCCTCTTCGGCGAACAGGATTTCAAGTACCAGATACTTTTAAATATTTACAAGGCGGTCATTTGTTCCTGCAATGCGACACAGGCAGTGATGATGAAAAGCAGGTTTTAATCTTCGCCTCCGACGAAGGTCTTCAGCAACTGGAAAATGCATCAATTTTAGGAATGGATGGCACATTTAAATCATCACCAAGTATATGATATCAGCTGTTCACCATTCCTGCCTTCATAAATGGGAGATTTTATCCAAGAGCTTTCATTTTATTGCCGGACAAAACTCAAGCAACATATGACAGGACTCTTCTTTAAGTAAATTACGACCAAATATTAACCTATTTCAGGGTATGATAAATTTGATAAAATGAAATATTATGTATGACTTAAATAATCGATTATGTATTTATTGATAAGAAGGAACTTGTTACTTTATATTTTTTTGCTTTTTAAACTTCTATGCATTTACAGTATTTTTTCTGATATGGGACCGAATTTTCCGGGACCGAATATTCTGGGACCCAATTTTCTTGATTTTGTGCACAATATACTATATTTTATATTATACTGTATAGGTTTTTTTTTGTTGAAGAAACATACCTTTTTTTACACTTTTATTAATAAAATTCTAATTCTTTACTTTGTTTAATTTTTTCATCAGTTAGATTACGATTTCATTGCCAGTATATAAATAATTTCTGGGACCAAATTTTCTGAGACCGAACTTTCTGGGACCGAACTTTCTGGGACCGAAATTTCTGGTCACCCGGATGATATAATCCTGAAATGCGAGACCCCAAGAAAAAAATCCAACGTTAAATTTTATTTTTTAGCTGCGTTTTTCGCGCAAATAAAAGTCAAAATAATTGTAATACGAAAAAGGAAACTCAATTTCGATAACAATCATCTTCAACAAAAATTCATATTTTAGTCAAAAATCTACACGAACGTAATTGCTTTATTGCGGTTATGAATACCTGAAAGTAAGACTGCAAGATTTGTGGACCACACTTGAGGGTTACCATTGTCAGACAAATATCTGTGTAAGATTGATATGCAATAACCCAAGCTCTGCTAATGTTAATGCAAAGATCTCGGCCTTTGAAGGTAATTGCCCATTATTGCATTTGGAAAGCGTCTGGAGGATCATTATTAATGAGGTAATTGCTATTCGAGAAAGGGAATTAGTGTATATATATGTACGAGAGGTATTACTTCATAAAAGCTTAAGAAGATTACGGTTATAAAATTTAAGGACTGATAGAAATTTGTAAGTTTTGTCATGATCCAGAATGTAGTATGAGTGTGTTTGGTTTTTATATAAAGTTCGTTTCTCGAGTTTTATTGGTTGAAAATGAGTTTAACTGGACGTGTTTTTCCGTTTTAAAAATATAATGGTTAAAGATATCGATGTTTGATTTTGGCTGTGAAAGGAAAAAGATAAAAAACACAGCATTTTTATTTTATATGTATGTAGGATGAGTCAAGTTCAAAGCTAATATCAAATTTCTAATGAGTAAAGTTTAACTGCTGGTTTTTGAAATTTACACGAGGAAATAAAATTAAAACAATTATAACCGATGAATTCATGTAATAACTTATTTAAGATAAGGTTAATTTAGCAATTAATTTTAAATTATTTCATGCAGACACTGAATACTGCATCAGTGGCGTGGTTGGTATGGTGTTGGCGTCCCACCTCGGTGATCGCGAGTTTGATTCTCGGCCATTCCATTGAGGAGTGAGAGATGTGTATTTCTGGTGATAGAAGTTCACTCTCGACGTGGTTCGGAAGTCACGTAAAGCCGTTGGTCCCGTTGCTGAATAACCACTGGTTCCATGCAACGTAAAAACACCATACAAACAAACAAACAAACAAACTGAATACTGCATAATTTATCAATTTTTGTATAGTTTATTTTTGTGTTTTGTTGCACCGTAGATTATTATTATTATTATTATTATTATTATTATTATTATTATTATTATTATACAAAAACGTTTTTACCAGATCACTGCCTGGCCAGAAAGATTAGGATGAATTACCAAGTCTAGGCCTTAGGCCAAGCACTGTGGCCAAATAGGTCATTCGGCGCGGTGATGAATGAAAATGATATTTACAATAAAAGATTAAAAATAGAGAAAAAAACTGCAGACGTCATATGCTTATATTGTGGACCACACGAGCTCAGGGCTTACTTCAATTAGCTTCTCACATGTATTTGTTCAACACAGACATACGGTCGCGCGAACACACACACACACACACACACACACACACACACACACACACATATATATATATATATATATATATATATATATATATATATATATATATATATATATATATATATATATATATATATATGTATGCAGTGTTCATCTATTTGATTCAGTCAGCTCATCACTTGATTTGCCGTTAATTGTTATTGGGTATCATTGTTCCTAATTATTTTAGACTCAATTTTGTTATAGGGTAGAGGCTGCTTGATTATTCATAGACAGTTAGATTAGGTTAATGTTAACTTTCTTTTGCAATCTGAAGCATTCGTAGGGAGAATGAAGGAGGGAAACTAGTTTGCTCTTTAGTTTTAGAAATTATAGTAATTTCAAGGTTTGAAATTTTAAGTTCTTCACGAAAACTCAATAAGTACTCTTGCTCCAAAATCAACAGGTTTGGTTCTTGAAAGTCGTAGTTTTTTTTTAGTTATAATGAAGCAAACACACACACACACACACACACACACACACACACACACACACACACACATATATATATATATATATATATATATATATATATATATATATACATGTATGTTTTCGTTGTGTTGTGCATGCGTGTTAATACTAAACGTTTCGTTTTTGTTCATTCATAATGATTTTGGTGTCTTATCCTGTTTCTTCGTCTTCCTATAGTATCCCTTATGGGGATTAATAACGTCAGTGAGGAGCACTGTAGGCAGCACTTAAGGGTTTTTGCAGCGTCCCGTCTGCCCCTAGCTGCAACCCCTCTCATTTCCTTCGTTCATGTTCTCTTTCTGTCATGTGACTTTCCACCCTCTCCAGAAATGATTTCGTAGTACAATTACGAGGTTTGCCTCCTGTTACACCTTTCAGACCTTCTTAGTGTCAGTTTCCGTTTCAGCGCTGAATGACCTCATAATTCCCAGCTCTTGGCCATTGGCCTAAATTCTGAATGCTATTCTATTCGTCTTTCTGTTTCAGCTCTAAATAAATTTAAGAATCCTTCCTTTTTCGTTTAACGACAGCTGTAGTAGAT
>NC_061097.1:25488208-25492839 GCF_015104395.2 Macrobrachium nipponense
GAAGGTAGGAGATAGACTCCTTTATTCGCAGGAGAAATGAAAGCAAACTTTATTGCTTGTTATGCTGGAAGTCTTGGACCAGAATGAAGACGTAAAATGCAAAAGCATGAAAGCATTCAATTCAGAATTCCCAGAAATGTAATACAGGGCGGATTTAATTCTGGTCTGGCAATGTTTTATCGCGTGGGTCGTGGATGGACGACATCGGCAGGGAAAATTGTTTTGAGGTAAATGGGAAATTATTGAATGGACTTGTCTTACGGGGGAATTAGTGAGAGCGCAGATTGACAGAGCAATAAAGATTATCGACAGAAAGAAAATCTATTTGTGTAAAGATGTGCTTGGAATGGATTGCAGAGCGGTGACGAGAATTATGCATTGTACGAAAAATTAATTAGAGAGAGAGAGAGAGAGAGAGAGAGAGAGAGAGAGAGAGAGAGAGAGAGAGAGAGAGAGAGAGAGAGAGAGTGGTTGTTTGTTTGCTCGCATGGTATTTTTACGTTGCATGGAACCAGTGGTTATTCAGCAACGGGACCAACGGCTTTACGTGACTTCTGAACCACGTCAGAGAGAGAGAGAGAGAGAGAGAGAGAGAGAGAGAGAGAGAGAGAGAGAGAGAGAGAGAGAGAATTGCGAAATTATTATTATTTTTTATTATTATTATTAGCCAACCCTAATTGGGAAAGCAGAATGCTAGCTATAACTCAAGTGTTGTCCCTCATCTTAAGGTGAGATTCAGCTGCTGAATACTAAACAGACCAAACAACATTCAAGACAAGGTCACCAAAAACCTTGAAAAGACTTTCTCAGAATAACGATCTCTTGTGCCATTATAGACTGGGCTTGTATCTCAAAACAGTGAATTTGCAGTCAGGATTGACTCCTAAAGAATTTGTAATCAGTTTCATAATGGTTAAAGGAACACTGTTAATGAAGATTTCTTGTTTTCTGTAGGTATCCGTTGCCCCAGACCTACTGCCAGGAACTGTAGGCATTACTTAAGGTTCTTTGCAGCGTGCCTTCAGCTCCCAGCTGTGACCCCTTTCGTTCCTTTTACTCTACCTCCTTTCATATTTTCTTTCTTCAACTTACTTTCCACCGTCTCCTAATACTTGATTCATAGTGCAACTGCGAGGTTTTCCTCTTGTTACGCCTTTCAAACCTATTACTGTCAATTGGCATTTCAGCGCTGAAGGACCTCATAGGTCCCAGTGCTTGCCCTTTGGCCTAAATCCTATATTCAACTTCAACTGTCAGGACATACGTGAGTTTTTAAGATATATTTTCACCTCCCATAACTTGCAGTATGAGCTCATTTTAGCTTCGTCTCAGAGTGTTGATAGGATTGACCTTCATCGCACAGAATTTGTGTTAAATTGAAGTAAATCTCCTCTGTTATGGGATCAGCAATTAAAAAAGATGGAATCGTCACAGAGTAGAGTAGCATCATCTGCAAGAGCAGTACGTGTGTCTCCAAGACCAAACTACATATAGAGTATTCATGCATGAAGCTACAAATGCCCTTTAATATCCAATTTGCGCTACCTCGGAATTAATATATTTTCATATATGTAAACCGAAGGGGAATTTTTTAGTTGAAAATAATTTCGTCCTCCCGTGGATTCGAACCAAGCCCACTAATACTGAACATATTCCAGGCATCCCCAAAGCCATAAAATATATGTCCTATGTTTTCTTTTAGTTATTTAGTATTTATGAAACCTCTGGTCGCCCCATTGAAATGATAAATATATCTCTTTAAACTATTCCAGCGAAGTTCCCTCGGTTTGCATTTCCTGGGGGACGATTTAAAATCATTGTTTTGAAGTCCACTCATGAGAATTTTTTAATTTTTATTTTTATTTTATTTTTGGTTGTTGAAAACGTTACAGTTCATCACGGGAATTAAGCCATTTTTCCTTTATTCAATATATATGTTCCCAAACTTTCACCCTATTCATTTTGAACTTTGTAAAGTTTGTCATAAAATAATAAGAGAGCAAATAATCAGAAATATCAAAACACATCAGTAGAAATAGAGGTTATGATGACGGAGGGTAATAGCGATAGCAATAGTCGTAAATAAATTTCATAACTGGAAAAAATCAAAACGGGCTTGACCTCGTAGAACCGATTTCCTTTCAGACCCTAAATCCATTTGGACGTCCTTATCTGACTTTATGTCCGGATAAGGACGAAGAAGAGGACGATTATGCCTCAGGGCAGGAGCGGCCAGAGAGGCGATCTCAATCCGCAGTGGTGGTGGGCAAAACTGCGAGCGATGTTTTGAAGATGGAAGATTGTTCGCCCGAAATGGATGACGGGAAGGGTTGAGGAAACGAAGAGAAGGAGAAGCAGAAGATGCACCTGTTTTTATTGTTACTGTACTGGTTTATTGACCATCGGAGAGCCACGGCAATTCGTAGAGAAGAATTACGATGGGAAATGGAAGGGGGGAATTTTATGTTATTCGTATAAAGCATAAAAGCGATAATCGCCTTCTAGTACTTTTCTGCACCGATAAACTGCTCTCTCTCTCTCTCTCTCTCTCTCTCTCTCTCTCTCTCTCTCTCTCTCTCTCTCACAGAGCGGTGTCATGCCCCATACCTTTTCCAACAAAGCATGGATATCAGTAGCCTACCGCTGGCTCTTTTTTTTTAATGCTTTTAATTGACAAAATTATTTCTTTTATACTGTCAGTATCATGTCTGTTCATAGAACTGTTAATGTGAGAATTACGTTCAGCTGCTAAATTCTGGTAAAGGTTTGTAGTTTTTCTGTTCTTGTTATGGATTTTGTGTTATATCACCGCCATTAACGACTGTTCATAGATTATTTCTTTACATTTTTCATGCCTAGAAATATCTCCATAGTTTCTTCACGACTGTCTTCTGCTTGATCCAGATACATTCTGAGGAAAGGAAATCTTTTATTGAGAGTTATACGTTAATGAATACATAAAGAGATTTCCTCTCACTGGTTTTTCTAACAATTTTGTCCGAGTAACGCCATATTTAAGGAATGAAATTCATACTTACGTATTTCATGTTCGCTGCCGTTTGGCATTAATAAGAATTTTCGTTGTTCGTTAATTACGTGAATGTTCTATACTTTTGTTTAATCGAGATTAAGGTTTAGTTAATGAGGAGAAACCTCAACAAAGTAGGGATGTAAAAGTTCATCACCAAAAATTTAAAGATATTTTTTTAATTTAATTTTTTTACTTCAGTCGTCGATAAGTATATATATATATATATATATATATATATATATATATATATATATATATATATATATATATATATTGTGTGTGTGTGTGTGTGTGTGTGTGTATGTTTGTATGTGTATTTCTTTAAATTTGAATCTTAAATTCTAAATACATTGTCGAATTTTCACCAATTTTCTGAATGATTTTTGAAACAAAAATCATCCATCAAAAATAGAAATAAACTCTCAAACATATTATACAAAAATTAAAATACTTCTAAAAATTATTTTAGAAATAGAAATCTGTCATAAAAAACATAAGAAAATTTTAACCGATTTTTCAGTGATTTTTGAGACAAAAATCAGTCATCTAAAAGATAAGAAAATTAAAAAAAAATACGTACTAAAATTGAAATATATTTAAATTATTTTTATAAAATCTTTTATTGTGTGTCTATTTCATTTTATTTTTTAGGCGATTTTTATGATGAGTTTTTGAACAAGAAAATTGCAAACAACCATTGTAGAAGATTCTCAAATGTTTTGTGTAATAATTGATATATTGTCCTAGTTTTAGGCGATTTTCTAAATGATTTTTTAAATATAAGTCAGTCATGAAAAAGAAGGAAAAAGTCCTAAAAATATCATATTGGAAATTATTTATTATTTAGCTGTTTTTTTCTTTGTTATATTCATTATCTAATACTTATGCAATTATTAAAGTTATTTTTGAAACAGAAAATAGGCCTCAAAACAAGAGCAAATCTAACAAAAATATTGCATCTTAATTGAAATATTTTTTTAGCTTTTTTATTTTTTATTTTTGTCTTTTTAGGTCGATTTTTCTAAAAAAAAATTTCAACAAAACCAGCTAATAAAAAGTATAAAAAAACTGTCATAAATATTGTTAAAAAATTGAAATATTTGTTTAGAATTTTTGTTTACATTCTTTTTAGTCGATAGTTTAAATAATTTTTGGGAAAAAAAAATCAGTTATAAAATGAAGGGCGAAACTCCCAAAATTACTGTATTCAAATTAAATTATTTATTAAATTTATTTTTATTTTAGATTCAGTGTCCTATTTTTAGGCAATTTTTGAAATGTTCAGTTAAACAAAGACTAGTCTCTCAATAAGAGAACCAATAGACGCTAAGATATTGTATTTAAAATTATATATGTTTTAATTGTATTTCTTTTTCATTTTTCGAACTATTTTTTAGAGAATTTTTATGATGATTATTTAAAACAAAGTAATGTGCTAAAATTAAAATTTTTTTCAGGTATTTCTATATTATAAATAAAAAATTGATAAAAAATAAATAAAAAAATGAATAAAAATAAATAAATAAAAATAAATAACATAACATTAAATAAATAATAATAAATATAAATGATATATAATAAATAAATAGAAGTAAATAAA
>NC_061097.1:25493339-25516699 GCF_015104395.2 Macrobrachium nipponense
TTGCAATAATAATCTCCAACATTTAAAAGATTTACTTTTCAGGAGAGAGAGAGAGAGAGAGAGAGAGAGAGAGAGAGAGAGAGAGAGAGAGAGAGAGAGAGAGAGAGAGAGAGAACGTGGCTTTCAGTACACAATCACCTCAAGAAAGAATGACATTTTTTTTTTATTTCCCAAAACATGAATCACGGCGACGGCCATATGCAATCTTAGCCCAGCACGTTCATACCGGAGGCTTTTTAATCGAAGCCAATTCATTCGGACACAATATCAGACCCGGGGAGAAATTACCCCGTTTTGTGAACTCACTCCGGCGCCCACGGGGGCACCGGTGCGCTGGCCGAGGTCAACCCACCGGAAGGGAGACAATGACTCTTTGTTTACGGTTGTTTGCGAAATGAAAAAGCGCTAAGGAGCTGCCGTTGTCCTCCAACCGATTGCAATGGGACTTGGGATGTAATGGAAGGAATTCACTTTGAGAAAGTGTTCTGGTACTGGGAATTGTTTAAAGATTGGTATTTTTGTCTTTAATGCTTACTATCAATTTTCTCAAAGGTTATTTTTGGCAAAGTGGTCTTTAAATCGGTTCGATATACAGTATATATCAAGAATGGAATGAGGTCACATCGATAAAACTGTTTAGTCGTTTCTAAGCAATGATTTTCATTCAAAACGAATATATATATATATCAAGAAATACCAATACGACAGAAAAATCATTATAGGATTGAAGTATCATGCATGGAAAACCTCAATTAACCGATATCATTATCATTCTCGGAAAAAAGTAAAAAGCCTAATTACTGAAAACCAAAAATAAATTTCATTCACATTACTCAATGTTTATGAAAAAAGCATCATATGAACATTAGGACTATTTAATGAATGGAAAACGTGAAACGGTCAATATGCAAACATTGTGCGCATCCAAATTCTTATTCTTCCTCAGGACAACAAAGTTTAGCCTTAACTTTGGCTTCCTAACAAGTGTGGGTTGATCTCAACAGGGAATGGTAATATTTTCAGTTATTTTCTTTTTGATTTTCAAGACTTCGAAAGAGTACATGAAAAAAAATTATAAGCTATGGAGACCTCAACAAGAACACAAACATATTGTGTCCTAACATTGGGGTTACGTTCACAATTTTAGAACAGAATATTCCCCGAGGGAATATACGAAGAAAATCCTCTTTTGGCGAGCGTAGCCCAGAACTTGGATCCTTGAGAATCGTATAGCTTTCTTTTCTGCACTGAAGCCGAAATGCTGACTGTCGTCGCAGTGACGTCAGGGAAAGAATTTTACTGACGAATGAAAAAAAAAATTATGTTTACATTTTTGGTGATGAACTTTTGCAGCCCTACTTTCTAGATGTTTCTCCTCATTAACTGAACCCTAATCTCGATTTAACAAACGTATAGAACATTCACGTAATTAACGAAAAACGAAAATTAATATTATTGCCAAACTGCAGCGAACATGAGATAGGTAAGTATGAATTTCATTCCTTAAATATGGCGTTACTCTGACAAAATGTTTAGAAAAACCAGTGAGAGGAAATCTCTTTATGCATTCATTAACGTATAACTCTCAATAAAAGATGTCCTTTCCTCAGAATGTATCTGGATCAAGCAGAAACTAACGGGATTTTTCGAGGCATGAAAAATGTAAACAAATAACCTATGAACAGTCGTTAATGGCGGTGATATAACACTCAAAATCCATAACAAGAACAGAAAAACTAGAAACCTTTACCAGAATTTAGCAGCTGAACGTAATTTCTCTTAATAACAGTTCTATGAACAGACATGATACTGACAGTATAAAAGAAATAATCCATGTCAATTAAAAGCATAAAAAAAGAGCCAGCGGAAGGCTACTGATATCCATGCTTTGTTGGAAAGGTATGGGGCATGACACCAATCTGAGAGAGAGAGAGAGAGAGAGAGAGAGAGAGAGAGAGAGAGAGAGAGAGAGAGAGAGAGAGAGAGAGCAGTTTATCGTTGGAGAAAAGCACTAGACCAGGGATGTCCAACCTTTTAATTCAATGGGCCACATTGCAAACTTAAATATTTAACTGGGCCGCAAAACCCCAGAATATCTGAATACATTTTAATGAAAAATGACAATATAAAACAAAACCATGTGAATACACTTTATTACAACATTGTAAATATTGTAATGTTTATATGTAGCTATACATAGAAAAACCCATTAAATTTAATTAACCAATATTAATTCAATGAGACTTTTGACTTTGTCTTCCAGAATTTAATGAAAAATGACAATATAAAATAAAACCATGTGAATACACTTTATTACAACATTGTAATTATTGTAATGTTTATAAGTAGCTATACATAGAAAAAACATTAAATTTAATTAACCAATATTAATTCAATGAGACTTTTGACTTTGTCTTCTAGAATTTAATGAAAAATGACAACATAAAACAAAACCATGTGAATACACTTTATTACAACATTGTAAATATTGAAATGTTTAAATGTAGCTATACATAGAAAATAACCCATTAAATTTAATTACCATTATTAATTCAATGAGACTTTTGACTTTGTCTTCCAGAATTTAAAGAAAAATGACAATATAAAACAAAACCATGTGAACACACTTTATTACAACATTGTAAATATTGTAATGTTTATTTGTAGCTAAACATATAAAATAACCCATAAAATTTAATTAACCAATATTAATTCAATGAGACTTTTGACTTTGTCTTCCAGCCATAATGTTTTCAATATTTGCATCGAAGGATGTATTCTTAATTCTAAGAATGTTTGCTAAATGTCTGTCAGTCAACCTATTTCTTTCTGCAGTTTTAATGTTTTTCATGCTGGAAAAAAACTGCTCGCAAGAGTATGTACTTCCCCACATACATAATAATTTTCTAGATAAATTTATAATTTGATTGAATTCATTGAGAGAATGCAATTTCTTATAAAATAAAGGAAGTGTGTGCTCTCTATGGAAAGTTTTTAAACCTTCCCGACTTTGCAGCTCAATCAGTTCAAGTTGGTACTCAACTGGTGCTTTATCATATTGAAATGAAAATGGATCATTAAATAATTTTAACTCAATTTCAATCTTTTTAAAATCAGAAAATCTAACTGTAAACTCTCCAAGCAAATCTTCACATAATTTAGTATATTTTTCATAGTTTACAGGAAACTTTTTCTCTCTTTCAGATAGACTACAAAAGTGTACAATGTTACCAGCTTTTAGCTGTTCTATAAAAAGTTCTAATTTCTTTATAAAACTAGTTATCCGCTCAAACATTGAGGAACATAACTGGTCCTTTCCTTGTAAATGCAAATTAAGCTCAGCTAATACTTCGGTGATGTCTACAAAGAAAGATAAATCATTCAACCATTCTTCATTTTCTAAAAAATCCACATTTTGCTTCTTTTTTTTCAAGAACACTTTTATTTCAGGCAACAATAATTGAAACCGTTTTAATGTTGCTGCTTTACTGAGCCATCTAACTTTTGAGAAATATACTACGTCTTCATATTCACTGCCAACTTAGTCCAAGAATGCTTTAAATTCGCGATGATTTAAACCCCGTGATCAGATGAAATTAACAGCCTTGACAAGATCAGTCATCAAATGTTTCATATTTAGCTTTTGAGCACATAATTGTTGTTGATGGATCAAGCAATGGTAACTGAGTATTTCATGATCAACCGATTCTTTGAATAAAGCAATAAAACCATTGTGTTTACCAGTCAGGGCAGGAGCACCATCAGTTGTAATTGAGTAAATGTTTTTCCTATCAATATTGAATTTATCTAATGACAAATTAACAAACTTATATATATCCTTGCCTGTTGTTGTGCCCTTTATGTGACACAAGTCTAATATTTCTTCAATAATATTCAAATTTTCATCAATTCCTCTAATGAAAATAACTAATTGTGCAGTATCACTTTGGTCAGTACTTTCATCCAATGCTAAACTGTAAAGAACGCATGCAGATAATTTGTCCTTCAGTGTGCCTTCAATATTGTCACCCAAGTCATCAATTCTTCTACCAATTGTCTGACGTGATAGACATGTTTCATTTACTAAATTCACCTTGTCTGGACAGTACTCATTAAAAGCAATAACAATGCATTCTTTAATTAATTCTCCATCAACAAGTGGTTTTCCCTTCTTGACTAATTTCTCAGCTATAAGGTAACTAACTTTTGTACATGTTCCAGTTTTAACAACATGTTTTTGAAGACTAGCTTGTTGTGACCTAATTGCCTTTGTCAATTCTTCAATTTTCGTTTTTCTTCTTTCTTCATTCATTTTTGTATATTCTGACTCATGTTTCGAAGCATAATGACGTTTGATATTGTATTCCTTGCATACGCTAATCTTATCATTACATATAAGACATATTATATTGCCAAATAACTCTGACACAAAATATTTTTCCGTCCATTGGATATTAAATTTCCTCTTTTCTTCTGCTATCTTCCTTTTTTTAGTAATAGATTCCATTACCATATGAATATAAAATTTTCAATATTTAAAATTATAGTTCTCTGAAAAATAAATTGGCCATTAATAGATATACTGAGCACAAGTTTACTGAAAATACATTTATTTCAACAATAAAGAAAATAGAAAAATCCATTATTATAATTAATTAATCCAATAATGTTTATTTAGTTTTAATTATGCACAAAAAAAAAAAAAAAAACAAAAAAAAAAAAAAAAATACACACGCGGCGGGACGTAACTAGCTCCAAAAAGTTTCTGCACAGAGGTGGGCAGCGTTAGGGGGGAGTTTGGGCACTTTGACAAACCACCCCCCCCACCCTCCAAGAAAGAATGTAGAAATCTAAACTCCTTTTCTTCCGATATTTTACTTCTTTTAAAAACACAAAATTTGACACGCAATTAACAGAAATAAAAAAAAAAAAATCGTAATATCTCGTCACAGAATTGAAACACAAGTTCACTGCATGAATTTCGTCACATAGAAGAAAGTAAAAAAATAACATATTCAATTCATTCTGTAAAAGTACCCATTACAGAATTGATTTAAATTTCCTCTGACTTCGTAGGAAAGTGATATTTATCCATAGTATTTTACTTTGGGGGAACAATGTATACTTTGTTCCCCTCACCTCAAAGTGTGTGTGTGTGTGTGTGTGTGGGGGGGGGCATTTCCCCCGGCCGGAGTTACGCCAATGCACAGTGACAAGAGTAATAAATCATAAAACTGTACACACACCCACACAATAACACGATTCTCATCTCACACTGGTGCGCCGGGTTGCCATTCTACTTTTAGACGAGACAAACCGTCTCATCTCTGTCTTTCTCTCCCTCGCGATACATCATACATGTCCACGTCCTGTACACGTTCCCTCCTCCCCGAGTCTGTACTCCTGTAATGCTAAGTAAACTAAACGCTGTGATGTTCCCATAGCGTTAGTGCGGGCGGGTGACTGGCGGTAGTCACGCAGACTAGACAAGAATTGAACACTTAGGAACCAAACAGAACGAGTTTTATACAAGATAATTTCACGTTCATAACACACATGGTGTTGTCACGATACTTATGTTGAATTGTGTGTCTCTATGTAGGCTACGAGGCAATCATGATTTAATGTTATGTCAATATACAAAGAAATTCTCAAAAATAATCTATAATCTAAATGACAATTTTAAAAATGTAAATGAAGTGAAAATAATCTAAATATAGATTTTAAATAATCTAAGTTCGCCGGCCTAGCTAAGCCTCATCACGGAACCAAGCAACTGACAATATTATAAATTTAGTTGTAAATTTCATCTTAATCATATTGTTTTTTAAATTGTTTTTGTTTATTATATTATTTATTAAATATAAAGTATTTTAATTAAACTACATGAAGACTCTCTAGCGCTCATTACATGATAAATTTGCTAAAAACTTTTTTTTTAATGAGAGTCGATAGTGGGCCGCATCCAAACACTGAGTGGGCCGCAATGCGGCCCGTGGGCCGCAGGTTGGACATCCCTGCACTAGACGATCATCGCTTTTATGCTTTATACGAACAACATAAAATTCCCCCCTTCCATTTCCCATCATAACTCTTCTCTATGAATTGCTGTGGCTCTCCGATGGTCAATAAACCAGTAACAATAAAAAAATGGTGCATCCTCTGCTTCTTCTCCTCTTCGTTTCCTCAACCCTTCCCGTCATCGCCATGTCTCCCTCTACAGCATCCACTTCTGGCGAACAAGGCTTCCATCTTCAAAACATCGCTCGCAGTTTTCCCCACCAACCACGACGAAGGATTGAGATCGCCTCTCTGGCCGCTCCTGCCCTGAGGCATAACCGTCCTCTTCTTCGTCCTTATCCGGACATAAAGTCAGATAAGGACGTCCAAATGGATTTAGGGTCTGGAAGGAAATCGGTTCTACGAGGTCAAGCCCGTTTTGATTTTTTCCAGTTATGAAATTTATTTACGACTATTGCTATTGCTATTACCCTCCGTCATCATAATCTTTATTTCTACTGATGTGTTTTGATATTTCTGATTATTTGCTCTCTTATTATTTTATGACAAAGTTTACAAAGTTCAAAATGAATAGGGTGAAAGTTTGGGAACATATATACTGGATAAAGGAAAAATGGCTTAATTCCCGTGATGAATTGTAACGTTTTCAACAACCAAAAATAAAATAAAAATAAAAATTAAAAAATTCTCATGAGTGGACTTCAAAACAATGATTTTAAATCGTCCCCCAGGAAATGCAAACCGAGGGAACTTCGCTGGAATAGTTTAAAGAGATATATTTATCATTTCAATGGGGCGACCAGAGGTTTCATAAATACTAAATAACTAAAAGAAAACATAGGACTTATATTTTATGGCTTGGGAATGCCTGGAATATGCTCAGCATTACTGGGGCTGGTTCGAATCCACAAGAGGACGAAATTATTATCAACTAAAAAATTCCCTTTCGGTTTACATATATGAAAATATATTAATTCCGAGGTAAAGCGAATTGGATATTAAAGGGCATTTGTAGCTTCATGCATGAAAACTCTGTAGGTGGTTTGATCTTGGACACACTCTTACTGCTCTTGCAGATGATGCTACTCTGCGACGATTCTATCTTTTTTAAATGTTGATCCCCATAACAGAGGAGATTTACTTCAATTTAGCACAAATTCTGTGCGATGAAGGTCAATCCTATCAACACTGAGATGAAGCTAAAATGAGCTCATACTGCAAGTTATGGGAGGTGAAAATATATCTTAAAAACTCACGTATGTCCTGACAGTTGAGGTTGAATATAGGATTTAGGCCAAAGGCTAAGCACTGGGACCTATGAGGTCCTTCAGCGCTGAAATGCCAATTGACAGTAATAGGTTTGAAAGGCGTAATAAGAGGAAAATCTCGCAGTTGCACTATGAATCAAGTTTTAGGAGACGGTGGAAAGTAAGTTGAAGAAAGAAAATATGAAAAGAGGTACAGTAAAAGGAACGAATAGGGTCGCAGCTAGGGACCTAAGGCATGCTGCAAAGAACCTTAAGTAATGCCTACAGTCCCTGACAGTGGGTCTGGGGCAACGGATACCTACAGAAAACAAGAAATCTTCATTAACAGTGTTCCTTTAACCATAATGAAACTGATTACAAATTCTTTAGGAGTCAATCCTGACTGCAAATTCACTGTTCTGAGATACAAGCCCAGTCTATAATGGCACAAGAGATCGGTATACTGAGAAAGTCTTTTCAGGGTTTTTGGTGACCTTGTCTTGAATGTTGTTTGTTCTGTTTAGTATTCAGCAGCTGAATCACACCTTAAGATGAGGGACAACACTTGAGTTATAGCATTCGGAAGTCACGTAAAGCCGTTGGTCCCTTTGCTGAATAACCACTGGTTCCATGCAACGTAAAAACACCATACAAACAAACAACCAATCTATCTCTCTCTCTCTCTCTAATTAATTTTTCATACAATGCATAATTCTAGTCACCGCTCTGCAATCCATTCCAAGCACATCTTAACACAAATAGATTTTCTTTCTGTCGATAATCTTTATTGCTCTGTCAATCTGCGCTCTCACTAATTCCCCCGTAAGACAAGTCCATTCAATAATTTCCCATTTACCTCAAAACAATTTTCAAATCCGATGTCGTCCATCCACGACCCACGCGATAAAACATTGCCAGACCAGAATTAAATCCGTCCTATATTACATTTCTTGGAATTCTGTATTGGAAGCTTTCATGCTTTTGCATTTGACGTCTTCATTCTGGTCCAAGACTTCCAGCATAACAAGCAATAAAGTTTGCTTTCATTTATCCCGCGAATAAAGGACAGTATATCTCCTACCTTCTTCCCACATGTACAGCTAACATTGCATCATTTTGCATTGCATTTATTTTCATAAATTCTTCCCCGCCTTCCTATTTCGGTTTTCCATAAACTACAGAATCCTTTCATTTTCGTATTTTGCCAGACTATTGATCTCCTAAGCTGCCACTTTCTCTACTCCAGCTGCTACTCATTCTCCTGTTTTTTTTTTTTTATTCAATTTAGCGTTCATAATAAACGCCAATGAAAATTAATACCACCTTCATATTCCTCACTAATGCGCATCTAATTCTGTTTTATATTCAGACACTTTTCTCTTAGTTGAAGGTACGGCCACCATCCCTATACTTTCTGCTCTCCTCATGGCCACACATCCTCATGTACACTTACAAACACTTACACACCACAATAGTGGAATGAGCACAAGACAAATGGTTTTCCTTAGCAGTGAGATACACCAAAAACACTGAGACATGAAATAAGAGTGGAAGTTAGGGTAAATAAAAAATCCAAAGTCAAAACATGTAAACAAATACGAAGGGATAACAAATACATGAACGAAATGGAAATACGAAACCCATAAAACAAGATTGTAGACTTTCCGAGTCCCTAATATAATTCCACTTGAATCCTGCAAAAGGGTTTTATTGGATGCCGGATCAAAAATTTCAGGACGTCGAAAAGATCACGGATTTCACCTCCTAGAGGTCGAATTTCCACAGATCTGGTGAATATGACTGGCAGACTATATATATATATATATATATATATATATATATATATATATATATATATATATATATATATATATATATATATATATATATATATTTTGTATTGTTATTCCTTCGTATCTGTTTACATGTTTTGCCTTTGGATTGTTTATTTACCCAAACTTTCACTCTTATTTCATGTCTCAGTGTATATATATATATATATATATATATAATAATATATATATATATATATATATATATATATATATATATATATATATGTGTGTGTATCTATTATATATATAATACACCTAGTATACACATATAATAATATATTCATAATATATATATATATATAATACATACAATATATATATAAATATTAATATTATATATTATATATAATATATATATTTATATATAAATACAATATTTTAATACAATAAAAATACAATACATATATATATATATATATATATAGTATATATTATATAATATATATATAGTTATATCTATGTAATGTATGATATGTAGGTATATATATATCTATATATGTATAATATATATATATATTATCATATATATATATATATATATATATATATATACACCGTATATTGGCTTTAAACCTTCACCAAAAATTATCATCAGAATGATGACTTCATGAGGCTCCACCCACTTTGGCCTCATCATAATTCAGGATAACACTGAAGGCTACCATGGGCATTGTTGCATTAGAAAATTTAACTTCTGGCTATAAAAACTAATTTCTCGAGTAGTTGTAAGAATTGCTAAATGATCCTCAAGGATCCCAGCAGTTGGCCTAAACGTTTAATTCATGTATATTACTGCTATACTGTTGCGGCACTACTGCTACAGTAGTATTACTACGCTAGCACTGATACCCCACCCACATCTATGTATCGTTCCGCCATTCATAAAGTCTTGGGTTTCAGAGCGGATGGAGTTTCTGTCTGGTGGATGGGCGGGGGCAACATTTCGTCAAAAGGTGTTTACCTTGCTTACGTAAGGAATGTTTTTCGACTCTTGGCTCGTAATCATTGGCCATGGCGTCGGCTAGATCATTTTTACTCTATAAAAACTAAAACTATCGGGTTTAGGTTATTGATAATGCTGACAAAATTTGTGTGGTTGTAAAATATACATATGTCAACTTTCAGCTACATCCGATGCTTTGACAAGGAGCAAAGTCCAAAAAACCGTGTTACAGAGACCCTGAATCTCATAGTAGTACAACATATTTCTAACCATTTGCCCAACTTCTCCTTATCTGTATGGTACTATAAAAACGCATAAACAAGGTAATCCAGTAAGACCTATTATAAGCTTTGTTGGTTCTTTTGCTTACAAACTATCAAAATGGCTTGTTGAAATACTTACACCACTAGTGGGGACGGTCTCGGGATGTTCTCTCGAAAATAATGTAGATTTTATCAGTTGTCTTAATAACTTTAACCCAAATTATGACTTTATAATGGTGTTTCGACGTTACTTCTCTTTTTACAAAGGTGCCAATAGATGACCTCTTAGAGTTTCTGGAGGATGAGATGAAAAAAACATGTGTTCATATTGCCACATAAAACTTTAATAGAACTTATAAAATTGTGTATTAAAGGTTGCAAGTTTACTTTTAATGGTAATTATTATGAACAGAAATTCGGTATGGCCATTGGAAATCCTCTTTCTCCTATACTTAGCAATCTATATATGGAGTTTTTTTTAAAGAAAATATTTACCGAACTTATTGCCAAGAGGTGTGTTATGGATAAGATATGTGGATGACATCTTTTGTTCAAGGCTAGTGAAAAAGAATGTAAACAACTTTCTTAGTAGACTAAATGCACTAGTGCCTTCCATAAAGTTCACCCTTGAGAGGGAAGAAGAAGGAAAATTGCCATTTTTAGATGTGTCGGTACATAGATTTGATAGAAAGTTCAAATTTTCTGTTTATAGGAAACCCACAAATATCTGTTCTTATGTACATTTTTATTCAAACCATCCTTTTAGAACTAAGACTGCTGTTTTTTCTACTATGTTTTTAAGGGCCCTGCGGGTCAGCAGACCCGAATTTTTAGATCAAGAAATTGACAAGATACATGAAATTGCTGGCAATTTGAGGTACCCAAACAGTTTTATTGAAAACACCTATTGTAAGGTACGAAAAACGTTTTATGGATTGACAAAAACTGAAAAGTTCGAAAACAAAAATCTTTTAGTGCTTCCTATTTATACTTGCTTTAAGAACATCCCGAGACAAGTCAAACCACTAGGTATTAATATTGTGTTCAAAACTCTAGGAACTATTAGAAACTTGCTAATCAGAAATTCACCTGGAAATGGAACAGGTTGTATTTATAAGATTCCATGTAAAAATTGTAATAAAACTTACGTGGGACAAAGTGGAAAGACATTGGCAGTTCGATTAAAACAGCACAAATATAATGTAAGAATTGGTAATATGTCAAATGCATTATTTGTGCATATGAATAATAGTGATCATGGTATTAACTGGACAGACTCAAAGGAAATTATGTTTTGTAGAGATTTGGTGAAAAGAAATTTAATAGAATAATGTATAATTAAACGAGACTGTGATAATTTATTGAATATCAGCCTAGGTTTGTACAAAGTTGATGAGATTTTAACGAAGGGTATTCTAAAACAAGTAGGCTATTAAGTATTAGAACTGTCCGGTAGTTGTTAGCGTTGTTTGTTTTTTAGCATCATTTGTCTTGCCACGAAGTCTTCTTGTGACTCTGTATTTGTTTTCTTGGCACTTGTACCTGAACCCTGATGAGGTGTAGAAATACATGAAAGCGCTCGGTTCAAGTCATTTCATTTCACCCTTCTCCTGGTTGTATGTATATATATATATATATATATATATATTATATATATATATATATATATATATATATATATATATATATATATATATATATATATTGTTAGTGCGAGCGTATGGCTGTGTTAAACTTACATATAAGAAGCTAATTCGCGTAAGGCATGAGTGCGCGTGGTCCGCAGTAAGTTTATTTTTGTATTTCTAATTTTTTCTTGTAAATGTCTGCTCCATTCATCACCACGCCGAATGACCTATTTGGCCCCAGGTGCTTGGCCAAAGTCCTACACCTGATAATTCATTCTAATCCTTCTGGCCAGACAGTGGTCTGGTAAAAACGTTTTATGATGATAATAATAATAATAATAATAATAATAATAATAATAATAATAATAATAATCATAATAATAATAATAATAATCTACGGTGCAACAAAACACAAAAATGAACTATACAAAAAATGATAAAGTATGCATTATTCAGTGTCTGCATGAGATAATTCAAAATTACATTGCAAAATTAACCTTATCTTAAATAGGTAATTACATGAATTCATCGGTTATAATTGTGTTATTTTTATTTCCTCGTGTAAATTTCAAAAAACCATTAGCTAAACTTTACTCATTAGAAATTTAATAATGGTTTTGAACTTGACTAAATAAGCCTGCTAAAAAGCAGCCTGAAAAGGTTATCTATCAAAAGCAAACCTGTAAAGAGTTTAAGGGTCAAAACGCCCCCCTCCCCCCTTACTGGCGATCATGTGGGCGATCATCCGTTTCTGATATTGAGGGGAGGGGCGACGCAGCGCTCTCTAATTGTCTATGGAGGATGATTAACTGGCGCCTTAATTGCTCTGGATGCCGAGTTATTATTACAGTTACAACAGACACAGCAGCTCCAATTAAGCCTCTCTAACTTTCACTATTACTCAACATTAATATCCGCCTGCTTTCCCCACTCACATTTATATGGAGTCATTCTGACGCTCCGACCCACCCCTTGAGAGGCTCATTAAAACGCGCGCCGCGCGCGAGAGAGAGAGAGAGAGAGAGAGAGGAGAGAGAGAGAGATAGAGAGAGAGAGAGAAGAGAGAGAGAGAGAGACATAATCATGCCACAACTTGTTTATATTATTTCGGAATTCCATATTTTTTTTTTTGCCTATATTTCAATACATATACAGACACAGCTACACACATATTGCATGTGTGATATACATACGTATATACACATATAATAATAATAATAATAATAATAATAATAATATGCTTTTTTTCAGCTCGGGGCCATATACATTGAATATACAAAATACAGACAGTAACATACACAATCTAGATACATGAAACATGATAAAATAGAAAAAGAAAATGAATAATCGGCACATATCCACAAAATAGCTGAGGTAGCATAAAAGCTAGTAATCATCATACTGGTAATAACAGTAATAATATTGGTAAGAAAAAAAAATGCATTGAGAGTAATAACAGTTCGTGCACATATTATATAACTTAAATTTCAACTAGAGACCTTAGGTCGTTACAGTAGTCAGGTCCAGAGGGCTTAATACATAAATTAAATGTAAATAAAACTTTAACTTGATAGTAATCACAGTAATAATGAAAAATTAAAATATCAGCAATAAATGTAATAATGACAAAAACTGCAGATGACATCTTGCCAATACAGAGATTAAGTCCTTTAGGGGACAAAGGCCTCCTTTTCCCATCTTTCCCACAATTTAGATTTTCTTCTTGCTTCACTCCTTAGGATGCTTTGTATGAGCGAATTGCTGCTATTTCTCACTCGGGTTACCAGACTGGACATTGTTCGCCTAACAATGATTTTTAAATTGTCCAGGTGGTTTTCTATGAACATCTGAGGGGCGGAGTGGTAGCTTCATATATATAGATATCATATATATATATACATGTACATAATATATATATATATATATATATATATATATATATATATATATATATATACGTATTATATATATATATATATATATATATATATATATATATATATATATATATATATATATATATATATATATATATACATCCCCAATGAAGCACGAAGGAACATGTATACTTGAGAATATCCTTAAATCCCTGTTTCACTTAACTTTCTACCGTGGATACTACATATATATATATATATATATATATATATATATATATATATATATATATATATATATATAAAACTTAATTAAACTAATAACTCCACCTTCATCCGGGCAAATAAATGGATAAAATGATATATATATTCGACAAACACATACACAAGAGATTAGCTGTGTTCGTATAATGAACATAATTCCCTATCTCACCTTCGCATGTAACCTGCTGCCCAACGGGGAACTAAAGATATTATCTTTACCGATAATAAGCTCACTTATGCCTTCCGCTTGCCGCCTAGACAACATTTATTTTTGGTAGGCTCTTCGTTGAGACCCCTATTCCCACTACAAGGAACTAAATTACTTTCCCCGGACCGTATATTATATACATAACCTTATATTATACCTGAAGAAGCTTACTTCAGCGTATAATCCTGCTATAATTATCACTATTGCAAAAACACATCCACGCTTATGAATATGTCCAGATGTTTAAAGATGAATCTGCACAGAGAGCTTTTAGGAATCTGAAAAAAGGAATCGAACAGATTCCCGAATTCATTCCAAGACTCGTGCTACTATGAGTATTTTTTTTTTAATTATTGTAATCAATAGCAATAATAATATTGGTAACGATAGTATGCAGACACAAACTTATAAAACCAGCAAAACTTCCTACCTTCCAGAGCAAACTTTGGCAGAATGAGATGCTCGTATCCGGTAAACGAGGGAACCTGCTGTTTATATAAGGATGGTATATTATTAAACCTATTGACTTAGCCATGTAGTACACCTGGTTAATGTGTCAGGGTAGAATAACAACCAAAATAATGGGTCTAACTCTATATATACATACATACATACATACATATATATATGTATATATATATATATATATATATATATATATATATATATATATATATATATATAATATATATATATATATATATATATATATATAAATATTTCACGTACATTTCTCACTATAAACTCTGAACCCAAATGAGAAATATATGAAAGAAGCCTTTTCCGTCGGTGGTGGGATTCGAACCCACACTTGACATTACAGCTGAGGTTACACCTTAGTCCCCAGTGCTACAGTGTATTTCGACAAGTGAACAAGTACGAGCAGTATCTATAACTGCAAGACACACTACTCCAAGTAAAGGTGACTGGTAAGTACATACCATTTGATTTCGTTCACAACTAATTCTATTATTATATATATATATATATATATATATATATATATATATATATATATATATATATATATATATATGCGTGTGTGTGTGTGTTTGTGTGTAATTGAACGATGTTTCCAGAGAGTAATATGATTATGAATACGAAATTTAATACAACTCACGTTTTCGTTCAAGGACCAAACAGGGGAACGATATTCAAACCATGGAAAAACAAAACAAAAACAGCCCTGTGATTGGCTTATCAACAGCCAATCAGGAGCGTCGTTAGGTATTGGCCTAGACATCAGATGCACGGTTGATGTGAATCTACTATAGGCGTATTGGAAATTCTAATCCTCCTGAATAATGAAAATGCATGCTTCCGACAAATCCTTAAAAATTACAATTAAGCCAAACAGAAGTCTTCTTATTCTAAAATGCAAGATAGAAAGGAGCTCTTTCCTACAATAATGCGTCTGAAAGTGGAAATAACAAAGTCATATTTACATTTACCTATACTCCAAAATCCAAAGGGCAAAGATTAATATCCTCCAAGAACAAGAAGTATCGGTTTTATTCATTCTGGAAAGCAAAAAAAAAAAAAAAAAAATTAAACAAAAAACAAATTTAAATGAGTTAGACCACTGATCTATAATCATCTTTTCCAGTGCACATGAATACGGTAATGAACAGAGGCCTGAAGGGGAGCCCATCGCCATTTCCGTTAATTCGTTCCTAAATTGAAGATCTCTTAAAAAAAAATAAATTGGTAAATACTCCGCATTCCATTACTATATAAATTACTGCAGTGCTGACACGGTAATGTATATAGTAGTGTATACAGTGGACTGTATTGATTATAAGACTACATAGCAGTTCTGAATTCATTAGCATACAGTAGCCACTCCCCTCCATTTCTTTTACCTTATCTCGAGACCCTTATCACTGAATAACTATTCCCAAGTGTCAGTCACCTAGGTAGCCTTTCCACCTCTGTTCCGTTAAATATTACATAAGAGACCTATTCCTGCCCTGGCCTATCAAAGAGCCGTCTAAACCCTCTTTGCTCCTTCCGTTATTTATTATAACTTCGTCTTGATCTCAAGCTCGCTCACTAACTTTGTGACTCAAGTGAGAAATATAATTTGTGTGGGTGTATGTTCCGTGTGAGTACGGTATTTGTTTATTAGTTATATCTGATTTTTCATACTTCAATTCTTTATGCTAGGTGTTTATGCAATGTTTGTTTACAAGGCTCAGTCTCCCTTGAATGCCACATACATAAGATAAAACAAAACAAGTAAAAAATTTGCCCAAGTTGCTTCGGCGCAATCGAGTTTTCTGTATGAGCCGCGGCCCGTGAAGCTTTCAGACACGGCCTGGGTGGTGGGCTGTCCTATACCACTGCCAGAAGCACGACCACGGCAAAATTTAACATAAAATAAAATAAAACTACTGAGGCTAGAGGGCTGCAATCTGGTATGTTTGATGATTGGAGGGTGGATGGCCAACATACCGATCTGCAGCCCTCTAGCCTCAGTAGTGTTGAAGACACTAACTGTACAAATAGTTTTCACTCTTCTCTGCCTCTCCTTGTTCCTCCAGCATCCTTGTGAGATCATATTTTGCCTCCATCTGCTCCCCAGACTCCTTTGACTGCCGGAAGACAATAAGGCAGAACAGGAGGAGACATCAAACTTCTCCTCTCCTCACCGAGTTAACCATCGCTTCCAAGTTCAACATTAAGTTTGAATTGCTTCCTCCGAAGGGAAAAATGGGGACGATCAACAGCTTCTCTTGTTGATTTTCATTCAATGGAATGATGTAAAACGGATGAGGATCGTGCTTAGCTGCTTTACCGTCAATGAGGGGATCTCTCTCTCTCTCTCTCTCTCTCTCTCTCTCTCTCTTCTTCAGTGTCTTCCTCTCATTCTGGATTCTGATGAAGCCCCCCCCCCCCTCAACTCTCTCTCTCTCTCTCTCTCTCTCTTTTCTTCAGCATCTCCCTCTCATTCTGGATTCTGATGAGTCTCCTCTTCTCACTCTCTCTCTCTCTCTCTTTTCTTTAGTAGCTTCCTCTCATTCTGGATTCTGAGAGAATATGAATGGAGGTACAGTAAATGGAATGGTTGCAACTTCGGGCCGAAGGGACGCTGCAGAAAACCTCAAATAAAGCCTACAGTGCACCGTGGGTGAGGTGCACTGACGGGACTAACCCCCACCCCCACCCCCCCACCGACCCCACCCCCCTTATCCCCAGGGACAATATACTGAATGGAAGAGTAATGATTTGTTAAACGAAATTAAACAACGTGGGTCATCTCAAGACTGAGATTAGTTTTATGCCAGAATATCAACATAAATTATGCGAATAGCTAATCTTTGTAAATATATATATATATATATATATATATATATATATATATATATATATATATATATATATATATATACATTCTTCCCGTCGTCTACTCTTACCAAAGAATTGTATTACAATACCATTATGGTAGGAGCTTCCATTTACATTAGTATGCCGTATGAATATTGCACAAAGACAATGAATCTGGGATTTTCAGTGTTAATGTTTGACAGAAAAGGCAACCTACGGAACCAAGCTGTTTAAGCAACCTCCCACTGATATAAAACATAATAAGAAAGGTGTTGACAACAAATTATTATTATTATTATTATTATTATTATTATTATTATTATTATAAGAAAGAAAGATGCAAATGTCGTCCCCTTGGTCATTGAATATTAGTATAAATTTCGCGAAAGTAGAACGGACTAAAAGCAACTAAAAAAGCCAATTAACAAAGAAACGCTGCATATTTTAGCAGGCAACACACGACAGACCTTAGTAGTGGGTTAGTGCCGTCAGTGACCTCACGGGGTGCACTGTAGGCATTACTCAAGGTTCTTTGCATCTTCCCTTCGGCCCCTGGCTGAAACTCCTTTCATTCGTTTTACTGTACCTCCATTCATGTTATCTTTCTTCCATCCTGCTGTCCACCCTCTCCTAACAATTGTTTCATAGTGCAACTACGAGGTTTTACTACTCCTGTTACACCTTTCAAACCTTTTACTCTCAGTTTTCCTTTCAGCGCTGAATGACCTCATAGGTCCCAGAGCTTGGCCTTTAGCCTAAACCCTACATTCCACTCCATTCCAATAAACGACAGGCTGAAGACTGTACTCCAATCAAAGTATTTTCATAACTCGCATGCAGTCTCAACTGTCTACAATTTGCTGTCGAGAGGAAACCATGATAAAATATTTGTAAATTGAGGAGTCACGCCCCCCTAGGGATTATATAAGGGTGACACTGGAAAATTACTCATGGAATGCTACCGACAGAGTGCCAATGAAGGAACCTTGAAAATATTCCCAGCCAGGATACAAAAGCAAAAATCTCGTAAAAATATACAATACATTTCATATGAGAGAGAGAGAGAGGGGGGGGGGACAGTATGCGACTTTTAAAACCTTTTAAAATGTACAATATATTTCATATTAGAGAGAGAGAGAGAGAGAGAGAGAGAGAGAGAGAGAGAGAGAGAGAGAGAGAGAGAGAGAGTAAGTCCATATATACATTTGTTCACATCAATATTTTTGGAGCGATGGTTTCTTGGAACAATTCCCGCAGAAATTAATCTCCATTAAAGTCGCCGGGAAATGGAATTCTCTTTTATGTTTTTTTCTTCTTTATTTTGTGCTTTAAATTGTCGTCTGTCAAAAAACACGTTTTGTCCATCTTTTTCTTTTTTTCGTTTTCCTTCCTCCTTTCTCCGAGTTGAGAAAAGTTTTATAAAAAGGGGGAACTTCTCGGAGGAGAAGGGTCAGAGGGACTTGTCGCTGGATTTCCTTTTGAAGAATTTATTCAAATGTTACATGCTAAAAACTCACTCCTTTCCAAGTTGAACCTTTGATCTCACTCAACAGAATGGATGATGAATAAGAGTATTACAAAAAAAAAAAAAAAAAAAAAAAAATCTCAGAATCGCGTTCATCTGTAAAAAGGAAAGCCTCATATGACCTGGATTTTTAATGGATTACAAATTACAAAAGACTCTGGCCAAAAATCAACTTGCAGGAGACATTTGAAAGTACACGTAACACAGGATAAACAGCTCTTGCATTAGTTTGAACACTGTCTTCTCCCATAGTTTCAATTCACTTGTCCACTGACGATGAGGCACTGCCTGGATAGCCATTGGGATCTGAGTCTGGGAAACCGGTAGATGTTAAACAATGCCAGGTTGGGTGAGCAAGGGGCAAGGGGCATGGGGCAATAATTTGAGGCCACATTTGACCGCTTCATCCACCACCATGCAAGCTGCGTGGACAGAGGCATCATCCTCCAACACTGACAAGACAGCTCGCATCTTTCCTCTGTTTACCTTCTGATTTCTGTTTTCATCTTGTGATTTCGTGATGTACAGCATTTTCCGTTACGATAACACCTTCAGAATTCCAAACAAAGGCAGACGTCATGTGCTTCTGTGCTTGGATTTGTTGAGAGGTGAAGAACCAAGCGGTTACCGACGATTAATTTTAATCTTTGACAAGTTCAAAATAGTGAACGCACGCGCTCATCCAAAGTTACTAATCTCTATTAAGAATTGCCTGGATTAGTCTTAAACGATTCAAAAATATCCCGTAAAATTTCCACTCTGGACAGCTTTTCTTCCTATGTCGCCATTCATGGTACCCATCTTGTAAACAGCTTGCCCAGGCCACAGATGCCCAGTCAAAACACTGGCAAATCTGCATACATTTATTCTTGGTTGACATGATGGACATACAGACGGGAGGCTACCTTACGTGCTATCTCCCCTTTAACACTCTAGAATGTACCATCAAAATTCTTAATAACAGAACAAGAAGACAAGACCCCACAAGTGTTTTGGTTTGTTTGTTTGTTTGTATGGTGTTTTTACGTTGCATGGAATCAGCGGTTATTCAACCACGGGACCAACGGCTTTACGTGACCTCCGAACCACGTCGAGAGTGAACTTCTATCACCAGAAATACACATCTCTCACACCTCAATGGCATGCCCGAGAATCGAATTCGCCGCCAACGAAGTGGCACGCCAACACCATACCGACTCCGCCTCTGAGGCGCTCCCCCACAAGTGTCTTGACCAAGGCCGTACCATTCTTTAGCAAATGTGTAATCGCTATGCAGCCTGCTGTTTTCAACATATTAGCAATACTCTGACACGAAGCACCTTTCAAATGGTCCCAAACACAATGTAATGAAGGCCAACAACTGACTCTTTATGTGCAGTCATGCAACTGGCTTTAGTACGCGACACATTTGAACAGTTTCCCTTATTACTCTTCTTTCTGGCAAGGTTTGCTCTCTATCAGTTTTAACACTAATAAAACCAACGGTCAGAATAATAGGCTACAGCTAAGCATTTATATGATCAACTACTTGAGCTACTGGGTTAGCTTGAAAACAGTCACAGAGCTCTTGTAACATAGATTGGAATTTCCTCCTCTCTCGCTGAGAATTAGGAATGTACTTATCTGTTATCGACGCCGTGGCTCGTACCCTAAGCCTCCAAAAGTTCTTTTTTTTTTTTTTTTTTTTTTTTTTTGGTTGATTGGTTGGTAGGGTGGCCTTCCATCGAAAACTGGACGCTGTTATTTCCGTCACGTATTCCTATCCACCCTTTCGATTCAAAGCGCGGAACTTTCAGTAACAATGTTGATTTTTATTATCCTATACACCACACTTTTTATTATCTGTAACTATGAACAAGTAAGAAACGAGTTTTCTGCACAGCGTATAATGCTACTTGAAACTCACAGCCACTGCCCATAAAACTCTCATCCGCGGTCCATGAAACTTTTAGCCACAGCCCAGTGGTGGCAAGCAAAGCAGTGCCAGACGCACGATCGTGAAGCCTTGTACTGAAATATTTCAATTTGTCGAGCTACGGTTCTGAGAACATAAATGCCGGTTTTATTCTTCTGTAAGAGTAAATTATTGAGGTGACCATTTGTCTGTCTGTCCGCACTTTCTTTGTCCGCATTCAAATCTTGAATAAAATCAAAACTACTGTGGCTAAAGAGCTGCAATTTGGTATGTTTGATGATTAGAGAGTGGATCAACATATCAATTTGCAGCCCTCTAGCCTCGGTAGTTTGTAAGATCTGAGGGCGGACAGAAAAAGTGCGGACAGACAGACAAATGGCCATGTCAATCATTTTCTTGTACAGAAAACTAAAACCAGCATTTATGTTATTTCAGAACCGTAGCTCACCAAATAAACTGTTTTAATACAAAGCTTCATAAAGTGAGATAAACATTCCCAGATAAACTGTCGAATTGCTTTATGACAATTAGTAAGTTCCACGATGCCAGAGAGTTTTCCTACTGTCTTTTTGCATTGTAGAAAATAGGTATAAATTCTTATCATTATAGCAAACTAATATTACGGCAAAATCAGAGAGATGAGAAACTGTAAATTGATGTACCTAAAAGTTCATGGAGCGACAAAAAATTAATTAACCATATAATTATGTCTGGTTTTTGCTCCTAATATAACAAAATTGAGAAACCACACAGAAGAACTTGGGCTTTAGCCATCGAAAGAACATATTGTCAGTTATGACAATTTAGCGCAATATTTGAAGGGGCGTTTCAAAACACCCTGAAGTCTTCAATTCCGTGAAAAGACGATCACTGTTTGGTTTTAACATTTCTCTAGAAACGTTGTTAGGGGGCATTTTCACAGGCTATAAATGCCGCCATTCTGAATTTGATACCCTATGGCACTGAAGTAACATATGGTTAGTATTATTATTATTGAAATAGTTTAGCCAGGGCGCTGAGGTGACTAACGGCTCTCATAGGGCTGGCCAGAAGGATACAAAGAAACGGTATACTAGGTCTAGGCCATTGGCCAAGCACTGGTACAGTAAGTTCCAGAAGTGAAGCGACAAATCTCAGAATTGATCGTACTTCTTTAGAAACTCGTGGGGTTGCCAGTTAGTATAGTTTATTCCAATTATTGTCATCCTATTTGTCTGATAATACGTATCAGTGATTGATTAACTGTATAAGCGCAGAAAGTATTTCCTCAGTGAATGATCAATTTTAGTTCAATAATTGTTTATTAAAAGAAAAAAAAAATTCCCCAAAGATACATCTGCGGCTCTCAAAGTGTGATATCAAGTGTTCACCATAGAGTGACAGCAGGAACCGAGTGCACAAGCATTGGCCTAATATTTGTAAATTAACTTTCTAATTTTATAGCGTTATATCTAAAGTTATTATGATTTCTTTTGATAAATCACAGAGAAGTTTAGCATCTGATTAAATGAAATATAAATAAGACACAAGTTGGTGTAAAAAAACAACGAAATTCAAGTTATATGCGCCTTTAGCATTGGTTACATGGTTAGTCCTATTTCAAGAATCAAGGTAATATATTTTCCAGCTTGTTAGTTAATAATTTCATCGAATTTCTCAATTTTGCAAATTTTTGCATGTGGAATTGCGTTCAGGGTCGCACCAAACAAGTATTTTCATAGGTTTCCACCTTTTTTTCAGGACCTTTTTATCTAGTCAGGAATAACCAGAGGTCTGTTTTAAGAATCAAGCACTAGGCCTATTGGTCAAGCTCGGGTGCTTCTTTATATATATATATATATATATATATATATATATATATATATATATATCATATATATATATATATATATATATATATATACAAAAAAAACTCATAAATTTCTGTTATACGATAATGCTTTGACTGGATTGAACTGATTACTGGTTGTCCGTGGAAATATGAATTTGGGTAATATCATCTCTTATGATACGCCCACTTACGCAAATTCAGTCTTAAATTTAACGGTTGGGATATATTCAAAAGATTTGAGGTAAAAGGTTGAAGTGAAAAAAGGTGGAGTTAGTATTGTGGGTAGAGGGTGGGGGGGGGGAGCGGTGGTTGGGGTCTGTCGTCTTCCTACTTAAGGAAACATTTTTTCATTAAGACATTCTTATGTGTAGGTATATAATTACTGAGAAGGGGAAAGATGTTTAACGTAATTACTATCTGTTGCAAGTTAAAAATGTTTGTATTGACTTCTTACTGTTGGAAACTTTTAACATTGT
>NC_061097.1:25517199-25539699 GCF_015104395.2 Macrobrachium nipponense
AGTAGCTCAAGTAGTTGATCATATAAATGCTTAGCTGTAGCCTATTATTCTGACCGTTGGTTTTATTAGTGTTAAAACTGATAGGGAGCAAACCTTGCCAGAAAGAAGAGTAATAAGGGAAACTGTTCAAATGTGTTTCGTACTAAAGCCAGTTGCATGACTGCACATAAAGAGTCAGTTGTTGGCCATCAGTACATTGTGGTTGGGACCATTTGAAAGGTGCTTCGTGCCAGAGTATTGCTAATATGTTGAAAACAGCAGGCTACATAGCGATTACACATTTGCTAAAGAATGGTACGGCCTTGGTCAAGACACTTGTGGGGGAGCGCCTCAGAGGCGTGGTCGGTATGGTGTTGGCGTGCCACTTCGTTGGCGGCGAATTCGATTCTCGGGCATGCCATTGAGGTGTGAGAGATGTGTATTTCTGGTGATAGAAGTTCACTCTCGACGTGGTTCGGAGGTCACGTAAAGCCGTTGGTCCCGTTGCTGAATAACCGCTGGTTCCATGCAACGTAAAAACACCATACAAACAAACAAACAAACCAAAACACTTGTGGGGTCTTGTCTTCTTGTTCTGTTATTAAGAATTTTGATGGTACATTCTAGAGTGTTAAAGGGGAGATAGCACGTAAGGTAGCCTCCCGTCTAGATGTCCATCATGTCAACCAAGAATAAATGTATGCAGATATGCCAGAGGCCTTCTGTTTTTGAACTGGGGCCATACTTATGGACCCTGGGCAAAGCTGTTTGCTAGAGTGGGTACCATAAAATGGCGACATCATAGGTGAAGAAAAGCTATCAGAGTGGAAAGTTTGAACAGGATATTTTTGAATCGTTTAAGACTAATCCAGGCAATTCTTAATAGAGATTAGTAACTTTGGATGAGCGCGTGCGTTCACTATTTTGAACTTGTCAAAGATTAAAATTAATCGGCGGTAAGCGCTTGGTTCTTCACCTCTCAACAAATCCAAGCACAGAAGCACATGACGTCTGCCTTTGTTTGGAATTCTGAAGGTGTTATCGTAACGGAAAATGCTGTACATCACGAAATCACAAGATGAAAACAGAAATCAGAAGATAAACAGAGGAAAGATTCGAGCTGTCTTGTCAGTGTTGGAGGATGATGCCTCTGTCCACGCAGCTTGCATGGTGGTGGATGAAGCGGTCAAATGTGGCCTCAAATTATTGCCCCATGCCCCTTGCCCTTTGCCCCTTGCCCCATGCCCCTTGCCCCTTGCCCACCCAACCTGGCATTGTTTAACATCTACCGGTTTCTTAGACTCAGATCCCAATTGGCTATCCAGGCAGTGCCTCATCATCAGTGGACAAGTGAATTGAAATTAAGGGAGCCAGTGTTCAAACTAATGCAAGAGCTGTTTATCCAGTGTTACGTGTACTTTCAAATGACTCCTGCAAGTAGATTTTTGGCCAGAGTCTTTTGTATTTTGTAATCCATTAAAAATCCTGGTCATATGAGTCTTTCCTTTCTTACAGATGGACGCGATTCTGATAATTTGTTTTCTTTACTTTTTGTAATACTCTTATTCATCATGCATTCTGTTGAGTGAGATCAAAGGTTCAACTTAGAAAGGAGTGAGTTTTTAGCATGTAACATTTAAATAAATTCTTCAAAAGGAAATCCAGCGACATTTCCCTCTGACCCTTCTCCTCCGAGAAGTTCCCCCTTTTTATAAAACTTTTCTCAACTCGGAGAAAGGAGGAAGGAAAACGAAAAAAAGAAAAAGAAAAAGATGGACAAAACGTGTTTTTTGACAGACGACAATTTAAAGCACAAAAATAGAAAAAGAAAAAAAAAAGCATAAAAGAGAATTCCATTTCCCGGCGACTTTGATGGAGATGAATTTCCGCGGGAATTGTCCCAAGAAACCATCGCTCCAAAAATAGTGATGTGAACAAATGTATATATATGGACGTTCTCTCTCTCTCTCTCTCTCTCTCTCTCTCTCTCTCTCTCTCTCTCTCTCTCTCTCTTTTGAACAGGAAATATATTGTCATTGTATATTTTTAAAACATATTTCAGTTGTATGCTCTCTCTCTCTCTCTCTCTCTCTCTCTCTCTCTCTCTCTCTCTCTCTCAAATGAAATGTATTGTATATTTTTACGAGATTTTTGCATTTGTATTCCTGGCTGGGAATATTTTCAAGGTTCCTTCATTGGCACTCTGTTGGTAGTATTCCATGAGTAATTTTTCATTGTCACCCTTATATAATCCCTAGGGGGGCGTGACTCCTCAATTTACAAATATTTTATCATGGTCTGTTCTCGACAGCAAATTGTAGACAGTTGAGACTGCATGCGAAGTTATATATATACTTTTGATTGGAGTACAGTCTTCAGACTGTCGTTTATTGGAATGAAATGGGTTATAGAGTTTAGGCCAAAGGCCAAGCTCTGAGACCTATGAGGTCATTCAGCGCTGAAAGGAAAACTGGGAGTAAAAGGTCTAAAAGGTGTAACAGGAGGAAAACCTCTTAGGTGCATTATGAAACAATTGTTAGGAGAGGGTGGACAGCAGGATGGAAGAAAGATAATATGAATGGAAGTACAGTAAAAGGAATGAAAGCGGTTGCAGGTAGGGGCCAAAGGGACGCTGCAAAGAACCTTGAGTGATGCCTACAGTGCACCTCGTGAGGTCACTGACTGCACTAACCCACTACTGGGGTCTGTCGTTGGTTGCCTGATGAAATATGCAGCGTTTCTTTGTTAAATTGACTTTTTTAGTTACTTTTAGTCCGTTCTACTTTCGTCAGATTTATAGTGGCACTAACATTCAGGGACCAAGGCGAAGATGTTTGCGTCTTTCTTTCTTATAATAATCATAATAATGAGAATAATTTGTTGTCAACATCTGTCTTATTATGTTTTATATCAGTGGGAGGTTGCTTGAACAGCTTGGTTCCGTAGGTTGCATTTTCTGGCAAAAAGTAACACTGAAAGTCTTGAATACTTTGTCTTTGTGCAATATCCATACGGCATACTAATGTAAATGAAAGTTCCAACTATAATGGTATTGTGATACAATTCTTTGGTAAGAGTAGACGAAGGGAAGAATGTATATATATATTTTTACAAAGATTAGCTATTCGCATAATTTATGTAGATATTCTGGCATAAAACTACTCTCAGTCTTGAGATAACCCACGTTATTTAGTTTCCTTTAACAAATCATTACTCTTCCATTCAGTATATTGTTCGGGGGGGGGGGGGGGGGGGGGTAGTTCCGTCAGTGCACCTCACGCAGGGTGTACTATAGGCATTATTTGAGGGTTTCTGCAGCGCTCCTTCGGCCCCTATTCAGTTTACTGTACCTCCATTCATATTCTCCCTCTTACTTTCCACCCTCCCCTAACAGTAGATTCATAGTGCAACTGTTAGGTTTCCCTCCTGTTACATCTTTGTAACCTTTTACTCTCAATTTTCCTTTCAGCGGTGAATGACCTCATAGGTCCCAGCGCTAAAAGCCTTGTGTCTAAATTGTACATTCTTTTCTATTCATTATATTGTTAAAGGTTGGTGTTATGGTTTAAATCACAGATATTACGTCTGTTCCTACAGAAATTCAAGTAAATTATCCTTGATATAAATTTAGGGCTGTCGGGACTTACGGTCACGCTCAGTTACTACGTGATTTGTAGCCCTGAATAACAAAGAGAGAGGATCTAACCACTTATGAGAGAGAGAGAGAGAGAGAGAGAGAGAGAGAGAGAGAGAGAGAGAGAGAAAAGACCAGACCAGACCTTATCAATATCCAGTTTAATAGAAAGATACTAAAGAGATATACAGACAGACAGAAAGAACCATAAATCATCAACAAAGGGAAGCTACTTTATCACATACTGATAGCGAGAGAGAGAGAGAGAGAGAGAGAGAGAGAGAGAGAGAGAGAGAGAGAGAGAATCCCCTCATTGACGGTGAAGCAGCTAAGCACGATCCTCATCCGTCTGACATCATTCCATTGAATGAAAATCAATAAGAGAAGCTGTTGATCGTCCCCATTTTTCCCTTCGGAGGAAGCAATTCAAACTTAATGTTGAACTTGGGAGCGAAGGTTAACTCGGTGAGGAGAGGAGAAGTTTGAGGTCTCCTCCTGTTCTGCCTTATTGTCTTCCGGCTGTCAAAGGAGTCTGGGGAACAGATGGGGGCAAAACATGATCTCACAAGGATGCTGGAGGAACAAGGAGAGGCAGAGAAGAGTGAAAACTATTTGTACAGTTAGTGTCTTAAACACTTCTGAGGCTAGAGGGCTGCAGATCGGTATGTTGGCCATCCACTCTACAATCATCAAACATACCAGATTGCAGCTCTCAAGCCTCAGTAGTTTTATTTTATTTTATATTAAATTTAGCTATGGTCGTGCTTCTGGCAGTGGTATAGGACAGGCCACCACCCAGGCCGTGGCCGAAGCAACTTGGGCAGATTTTTTATTTATTTTGTTTTATCTTGTGTATGTGGCATTCAAGGGAGACTGAGGCTTGTAAACAAACATTGCATAAACACCTGGCATAAAGAATATAAGTATGAAAAATCAGATAGAATTAAAAGACGAGGAATCATATAACTAATACACAAATACCGTACTCACACGGAACATGCACTGACACAAATTATATTTTACACTTGAGTCACAAAATTACTGAGCGAGCTTGAGATCAAGACGAAGTAATTTTAAATAACGGAAGGAGCAAAGAGGGTTTAGACGACCGTTGAAAGGCCAGGGCAGGAGTAGTAGGTCTCTTATGTAATAGTTAACGGAACAGAGGTGGAAAGGCTACCTAGGTGACTGACACTTGGGAATAGTTATTCAGTGATAAGGGTCTCTAGATAAGGTAGGAGGAATGGAGGGGAGAGGCTGTATGCTAATGAATTCAGAACACTGTCGTCTTATAATCAATACAGTGCTGACACGGTAATGTATATAGTAGTGGAATGCAGAGTATTTTCCCATTTATGTTTTTTTAAAGAGATCTTCAATTTAGGAACGAATTAACGGAAATGGCGATGGGCTCCCCTTGAGGCCTCCGTTCATTACCATATTCATGTGCACTGGAAAAGATGATTATAGATCAGTTGGCTAGCTCATTTAATTTTTTTTTTTTTCCAGAATGAATAAAGCCGATACTTCTTGTTCTTGCAGGATAGGGATCTTGGCCCTTTGGTTTTTGGAATATAGGTAAATGTAAATTTGACTTTGTTATTTCCACTTTCAGACGCATTCTTGTAGGAAAGAGCTCCTTTCTATCTTGCATTTTCTGTTTGGCCTAATTGTAATTTTTAAGGATTTGTTGGAAGCATGCATTTTCATTATTTAGGAGTATTTGAATTTCCAATACGCCTATAGTAGATTCACATCAACCGTGCATCTCATGTCTAGGCCAGTCCCTTATGACGCTCCTGATTGGCTGTTGATAAGCCAATCACAGGGCTGTTTTTTTTCCATGGTTTGAATATCGTTCCCCTGTTTAGTCCTTGAACGAAAACGTGAGTTGTATTAAATTTCGTATTCATAATCATATTACTCTCTGGATACATCGTTCAATTACACACACACACACAGACACACACACACACATATATATATATATATATATATATATATATATATATATATATATATATATATATATATATAAGAAGAATCAGTTGTGAACGAAATCAAATGCTATGTACTTACTAGTCACCTTTACTTGGAGTAGTGTGTCTTGCAGTTATAGATACTGCTCGTACTTGTTCACTTGTCAAAATACACTGTAGCACTGGGACTAAGGTGTTACCTCAGCTGTAATACAAAGTGTGGGTTCGAACCCCACCACCAACGGAGAAGGCTTCTTTCATATATTTCCCATTTGGGTTCAGAGTTTGTAGTGAGAAGCGTATGTGAATTATTTATATATATAATAGATATATTATATATATATATATATATATAGATATATATATATATATGTTATTATGTATATATAGAGTTAGGCCTATTATTTTGGTTGTTATTCTACCCTGATACATTACCCAGGTGTAGTACGTGGCTGAGTGAATAGGCTTAATGATATACCATCCTTATATATACCCCAGTTCCCTCGTTTACCAGATACGAGCATCTCATTCTGCCAAAGTTTGCTCGGAAAGGTAGGAAGTTTTGCTAGTTTTATAAGTTTGTGTCTGCATACTATCGCTACCAATATTATTATTGCTATTGATTATGATAATTTTAAATACTCTTTGTAGCGTGTGTCTTGGAATGGATTCTGGAATCTATTCGATTGCCTTTTCAGATTCGTAAAAGCTCTCTGTGCTGATTCATCTTTAAATATCTGTACATATTACATAAGCGTCGATGTGCTTTTGCAGTGGTGATAATTATAGCATTATTATACGCTGAAGTAACCTTCTTCAGGTATTTTGTAAGGATATTTATATAATATACGATCAGGGGGAAATAATTTAGTTCCTTAGTGGGAATAGGGGTCTCAACAAAGACCATACCAAAAATAAATGTTGTCTAGGCGGCAGGTGGAAGGCATAAGGGAGCTTATTATCGGTAAAGATAATATCTTTAGTTCCCTGTTGGGCAGCAGGTTACATGCAAAGGGGAGATAGGTATTCTGTTCATTATTGTGATGGTTATTGCTTCATAGCAAAGGAAGTTAAAGGAAAGGAGAACGCATTTTCGAGAAGTTCGACAGTAAGGAGGCTTTCGCGCCCATGTAGGAGGCGCCTGTTCTGGAATCGTCGGGCGTGTTGTGGAGCGCAAAAACGCGTCAATGTGACATGAGAAATGCTGTGTTTTCTGATGCAATACCTCGTCTAGATTCATCTAGGGAGTCCTAGTAAACTCGGGAGTCTGTGACGGTCGCCGTAGGCTCCGCCCCCAGAGTGCCGTATAAATGCGACGAACGAACTTTGGAGAGCAGTGATCGTAGAAGAGAGAGAGATCGTAAAAGAGAGATCACCAGTTAGTCACAGAGAGCCACAGATCAGATTATCAGTGAGAGATCAGCAGCAGTGATCGTCAGAGAGAGACTAGAGACGAAGGAACCAACGAAGTATCAATCAAAAGAAGAGTTGTTCGTGTTGGTTGGATATTGGTCTAGTCGTCTTCAGGAGTGGGCGGCCGTGTTTTCTCGACGTCGAGCAGACTTCAGAGACGAAAAGGTCCTGCTACAGGTTTTGCGGAGTTCCTGCCATTCAAGTAGACTAGTTTCTGCAATACGGAGTCAAGAGGACGACTGCAATTGCCACTCTACATTTATGAAGCCAGCGCGTCGAATTGCCTAATTGACTAGCAAGTATTTGAATTGTCTCACTGTTCCCCCAATTCATGCAGTGTAAGATTCTATTTGTTTATGTAAATAGAAGATACCATTCTGCATTTACCTTTGTTAGAAAGCTTGTAAATAAACCTTTGTCGTGTTAGTGTTTCTTTTTATATTCGTATCCCCAGTTTCAACTGTTGGTGTTGATATATATATATATATTTTTTTTTATTATTTCATATCGAACCTGAAGCGGACCTCTCTCAAAGGCCGTAACATTGTGTCGACCCTTTCCAGGATATTTCGACACAGTAACAATGTCTCTGAGATCTCAGAGTCCGTAACTATTATACGAACACAGCTAATCTCTTGTGTATTTGTTTGTCGAATATATATATATATATATATATATATATATATATATATATATATATATATATATATGTATAGTATATATATATATATATATATATATATATATATATATATATATATATATATATATATATATGTATGTATGTATCCTTAAATCCACGGTACAAACTTAGTGAAACAGAGATTTAAAGATATTCTCAAGTATACAAGTTCCTTCGTGCTTCATAGGGGATGTATGTATGTACGTATGTATGTATGTATTGTATGATATATATATATATATATATATATATATATATATATATATATATATATATATATATATATATATATATATATATATATATATATATATATATCGAGCTACAATGTCCTTTAATATCTAATTCGCTCTACCTCGGAATTAATATATTTTCACTGACGTTCCTGGGTTTGAAAGGATCCATAGGTTCGCGCCCTGGTCCAGGCAAATCTATTATCGAGAAAAAATTCCCCTTCGGTTAAGCATATATGAAAATATATTAATTCCGAGGTAGAGCGAATTAGATATTAAAGGACATTGTAGCTCGATATATGTATATGAATCACGGAAATGTGATATGACTTATATATATATTATATATACATATATGTATATATATATTATATATATATATATATTATATATGATATATATATCCTATATATATATATATATATAATATATATATACTATATATATAAATAATGTGTGAGTGTGTGTGTGTATGTATGTATATACGCACATACAATATGTGTGTATTTGTGTCTGTATATGTATTGAAATATAGGCAAGTTATGGCATGATTCTCTCTCTCTCTCTCTCTCTCTCTCTCTCTCTCTCTCTCTCTCTAGGGGCTGGTCGGAGCGTCAGAATGACTCCATATAAATTTGAGTGGGGAAAGCAGGCGGATATTAATGTTGAGTAATAGTGAAAGTTAGAGAGGCTTAATTGGAGCCTGCTGTGTCTGTTGTAACTGCAATAATAACTCGGCATCCAGAGCAATTAAGGCGCGAGTTAATCATCCTCCGAGACAATTAGAGAGGCTGCGTCGCCCCTCCCCTCAATATCAGGAACGGATAATCGCACACATGATCGCCAGTGAGGGGGGGTTGGTTGTTTGGCGATTTGACGCTTAACTCTTTGCAGGTTTGCTCTTTAATAGGTAACCTTTTCAGGCTGCTTTTTAACAAGCTTATTTAGTTTTCTGTAAAAGAAATCTATTGCGATGGCTTTGCCTGTCCGTCCGCACTTTTTCCGTCCGCCCTCAGATCTTGAAAGCTGCTGAGGCTAGAGGGCTGCAAATTGGTATGTTGATCATCCACACTCCAGTCATCAAACATGCCAAATTGAAGCCCTTTAGCCTTAGTAGTTTTGATTTGATTTCATTTGAGGTTAAAGTTAACCATGATCGTGCGTCTGGCACCGCTATGAGTGCAAACAACACAGACCACCACCGGACTGTGGCAGAAAGTATCATACAGTATTATACGCTGTACAGAAAACTCGATTACTTTTTTATATTTCAGGATAGAGAAAGAAATTGATAAAATTAATAGAGCTGAACAACCTGGTTTTAGAAAAGGCTAGAGCTGCGCAGATCAGATATTTGTGATAAATTAAGGTAATGCTACTGAGGAAAATGGCATTTCCTTTATTTATACACATAGCATCACGATTTATATATTTCGTGATCAAGTTATCCATCTGTGATAAATGCATATGGTGAATCCGTGTATCAAACTCGTAAATGCCTCTCCGATGGCTGTTGGCAGTTTGCACAAACCGATATTACGGAAGGGTTTTGCGTTACAACGGCGCTCCCATGAAATATGTAAAATGAATTGAAACTAACCATGAACAATACATGCAAAGCAAAGTTAATATTGATGGGGTCTTGTCGAGTGAATTTGCAATATTGAGCGGCATGCTACAAGGGAATGTCGTTTTACCTTTGCTGTTGCTCTTGTCGTGGGTGTTTATACTAAAAAATGTAGCTGCATGAGGTTTGTTTAGTCGATAAAAACAGACTTACAACGCACAGATCATGCCGTCTTAATTAGGAAACCTCCAGGATTGTCCAAGCTTGCTTGATAGGTTGCGTCATATATTTAGCGATGAGATTTGTAAATGTAAGAACACAAACGTTGAAGACAGTGTATGCACAGAGGGACGAAGTAACACTAGACGGTACTGGGATTCGTTCCTCATTGGACGGGTGGGTTACGTGCTCTCCTAGCGACTCGATAGTCGCGAGTTCGATTCTCCGCTCATCCACGTAGGGGGTTAGTGCCGTCATTGCACCTCATTCGGTGCAATGTAGGCATTACTTAAGGTTCTTTGCAGCGTCCCTTCGGCCCCTAGCTGCAACTACTTTCATTCCTTTTACTGTATCTCCGTTCATTCTCATTCTTCCATCTTACTGTCCACCCTCTCCTAACAATTGTTTCATAGTGCAACTGCTTTGAGGTTTTCCTCCTGTTACGCCTCTCAAACTTTTTACTGTCAATTTCCGTTTCAGCGCTGAATGGCTTTAGTTGCCCCAGTGCTTGGCATAATGATAAAAACAATCGATTCTCCGCTCTGCCAACCGCGGAATTAGAGGAATTTATTTCTGGTGATTAGAAATTCATTTCTCGATATAATGTGGTTCGGATCCCACAATAAGCTGTAGGTCCCGTTGCTAAGTAACCAATTGGTTTCTAGCCACATAAAAAATATCCAAAATGGGCCAGCCCTAGGAGAGTTGTTATGCAGCTAAGTGGTCTGGTTAAACTAAGATATACTTAACTTTAACTGGGATTAATGAGGCTGAGAGTTTTTAGATTCTGAGAAACAGTTCAACTAAAAACAGGCTCCCTTTAGGTAGAATTTCATGAAACTGAAACAAAGGCTAATCAGACAATGAACTGGTTGGCTGAATGAATTTGGAAATGAAACAGACCATACTCTTCCTTTCAGCTCCAACTTGCAACTCCGGCAAACACTTACTATTTCAGTAAATCTATTATTCCTTCTGTTATTTCCTGTAATTTTATTATTATTTTTAAAAATAATTCTTTGTTTATTTATTGTTCTTGAAATTTATTGGGTCTTTTTATATACAGTTCAGCGTCAGTGACCTAGTTGTCGCGATGCTAGATTATTATAATATCAATCAATCAATCATCATCTTGCGAGAAGATTCGAATCATGGCTTGCTATTAAGCACTGATCTATTTGCCTTAGCATTTTCATGTTTATTTCTATAGGAATTGTCGGTTCGTTTAACATTTCTAAGGTTTTAAGTGTTTCACTTGGTCTCGTGAACGGTACCAGTATTTATTGACGTCAGTTTTATGTGATGTCACACTTGCCTGCAAGTTTAACTGATAACGTTCTAGTTTTGTCTTATGAGAAAAATGCCGAATCGTTTCTCGTGTTTATTGTCCAAACGTCAATTTCATGTCAGTAGACTTGACAGCCAATCGGAATAAATTACATAGTTAATCTAGATCTACTTCTCTACCATGAGATATATTGTACAGATATCAGTAGTATGTTGAAATCTGCTTTGTATTTATTACAAAAAGACGTCAGCATATGAATGATGAATGTAGAATGTTGACTTTATACTGCTGCAAATGACGAGTATTAAGCTCTGGAATGACACAAAAGGACTAAGTTAACCCACAACATTTTCAGCAAAAAAGAAATGATTTTGATGTTGCCACATCTGCTAAACGCATCTTAATTGATCTAATTCGTTGACAACAAACAAACTGACGAAATGAAAAAAAGAAAAACAAAAAACAATGAATAAACCAGCAGTCCTCATCGCCACATGTTGTCATCTCGTCGAGGCAAATTGTATTCGGATTTCTCTGCCTCCCAAAATGTGAAAACAAAAGGCATTATTCCTTCGCTCGAGTTTGTGCAGGAAAGCAGCAGGGCAATAGAGTGCGTGACCTTCGCACTTTTCAGTGTTGTCCCTTTTCCACTTGTTAGTTTTCTGTAAAAGAAAACTTTTGAGATGGCCATTTGTCCTTCCGTCCGCATTTTTCTGTCCGCACTTTCTCTGTCCGCCTTCAGACCTTAAAAGCTACTGGGGCTAGACGCCTGCAAATTGTTATGTTGATCATCCACCCTCTAACCATCAAACATACTAAATTGCAGCCCTCTAGCTTCAGTAGTTTTTATTTTAGTTAATGTTAAAGATAACCTTAATTGGTGAGTTTGGCAACGGTATAAAGCCAGGCCACCAACGAGCCATGCTTAAAGTTTCATGTGACGCGGCTCAAACAACATTTTTATTTTATTTTTTATTTTTTTTTTTAATAAAAGACGCGATTTCTCCCTTTCTAATAGCTTAAGAATCTTGTCGTTCCTCAAGACATTGTGAACATGCCTCTCTCTCTCTCTCTCTCTCTCTCTCTCTCTCTCTCTCTCTCTCTCTATAAAAGACGCGATTTCTCCATTTTTAATAGATTAAGAATCTTGTCGTTTCACCAAAACATTGTGAACATGCCTCTCTCTCTCTCTCTCTCTCTCTCTCTCTCTCTCTCTCTCTCTCTCTCTCCCTAGAACGTGCCTAACTTGCAGGTGTACTGAGGCTTTGTTTAACCATGCTTTCCATTAGAACTCTCGCTCTCTCTCTCTGTAACACTGAATAGGCGGAACTACGTGGCCGTACTCACAATACCACATTATACCTCTTTCCTCAGATTTGCATGCAGAGGCTGCTGGCATCATAGCCTGGCATAACATGTTGCTATTGGTTGATCAAAGTGGCTCCCCCCGCCCCTCCGGTACCTTTAACGGTGCTCCATGCGTAAATAAGTGTATGTTTCTCTTGGATCGCTTCGTGTGTTTATGTGTGGGATGCGGGTGCATGAAATTGTATGAATAATGACACAAGAAACATAAATCCGATGTATGTAATGATTATAGTTCTGCTATGAATACGAAAAATATTTAAGCATAAAAAATATTGTTCTGTCATGGCTTGAGTATAAAACTTTAGGTGTAAGTAATTTTAGTAATAAGAATAGTTCTGCTATGAATACGAAATATATATCTTATATGCATGGAAAATATTATTGTTCTATTATGACTAACTATAAAACTTGAGGTGAAACTTCTTTTGAGTTTTATTTCTGTTTTTTCATCTTTTTTTTTTTTGGCAATTTTGAACAAATGACAGGTATGCTCAGAAGCTGGTGTATGTATTTAGTTCTCTCTCTCTCTCTCTCTCTCTCTCTCTCTCTCTCTCTCTCTCTCTCTCTCTCTCTCTCGTTCGGGAAAAAAATGTTGGGACTGCGTGCCTATAAATCACAAAACCACATATGGTACTTTCCCATGATTTACGCAGAGAGGGGCGTGTTATGGCCCATCATCAATGAATCTACAATTGGAGGCCTTCAGTGGTCTTTTTTTTAAGAGTCTTGAGAGAGAGTCCTTTGCTTGTACCATTCGTAAAAACACTAATTTATATTTAAAAATGTATATAAAAATCAATGAAGGCATCCCTTTCCGGAAAAAAATAATGAAAGGGGATATTACAGAATTTCATTTATAAAGTTTTTATTCGACTGACTAAACTAGAAAAATATTTTAGTAAGAATTTATATATATATATATATATATATATATATATATATATATATATATATATATATATATATATATATATATATAAAGAGATAGAGAGAGAGAGAGAGAGAGAGAACTGAACTATACCTTTAGCCAAAATAGAACATTTGATATCACGTAATACGCTTACCCCTTCTCAAGGAGATAACAAATTGTAGAAAACTGGCAATAAAAAAAGAACATGGTAAAAAAGAACTTTGTGAAGAAGACTCGATAAGGAGGTTCTTGGATTGAACTATTCGAAAAATTAGACTTACAAGTAGCAAATTAGATTAAAGGTATCGTGTTCATAATCGTTAACACACTTCAGTTCATGAAACATGAAACTCGATCGATAATTGATAATAATTAGTGTCACACTATAATGAGGTTATAATTATAATGCCTCCGATTTTTCCCTCTTGTTAAAAACTGTATGTAACTACAGAGTAAATGTTTAAAATCAGTGCGATCATAAAAAAGTTAAGAATTGTATTGATGATGGTTTGTGAATTTCCTTATGAAATGATACCAAGAAATCCACTCCACATTTTATGAATGAAAGAGTTGAGAGAGATATCTCCTCTAAATCTCCAAAGAGAACAAACTAACAGACGATTACATCATCTACCATTAAAGAACATATATCAAATAACGTCATAGAAGTCTCCAATTTTTGTGTGAAAAGACCTCTAAACATTTCTACTGTTGGATAACTAACTCACAGAAACTTTCTGCTGAAGGGGCTCAGTTTTTCCCCCCTTTTTTTTTCTTTTTGTTTTCTGTGAAAGAAAACTGTTGAGACGGCTATTAATGTGTCCGTCAACACTTTTTTTTGTCCGTCCTCAGATCTTAAAAGCTACTGAGGCTAGAGGGCTGCAAATTGGTACGTTGGTCACCCACCCTCCAATCATCAAACATACTGAATTGCAGCCATCCAACCTCATTGGTTTTTATATTATATAACATTAAATTTAGCCATGATCGTGCGTCTGGCACCGCTATATGTGCTAACAAGCCAGGTCTCGACCGGCCGTGGGTAAGTTTCATGGGCTACGGTTGAGAGTTTCATGGGCCGTGACTGAGATTTTCAAACAGCATTATACGCTGTACTGAAAACTCGATTACCTGGGGAGTATTTGGAAAGTATGACTTTTACGGTAAATATTAGAGTTGGAATTAACAACTAATGAGTTACCTTTGTTCGCCTTTTGAAGCAGTTTCATTAGTGGGTATGTAAACATTGATGTAAATAAAAGTACTTGTGTCAGCTCGGATTTTGTTGAAGGTTAAACGTCACAATTACTATTCTTAAAAATAAATAAATAAATAAATAGCTTTCCTCGAACGTCATAAGATTTCATTAATTTTCTATTTATATTGAATTAATTATGAAAAACCAACACGCTGTACATGACGTCATAGAAAAAATGATTAGAGAAATTACGCTCCTACTTTTGTTCCGTCAAAAGAAAAAAAAAATCTGAAAAATATGTTTTTACCTAAAGATAAATCCGGACCGAGTCCTTTTCAGAAGTGTTTAGTCGATCATTTGAAATCTCATGAACGAAGGCTGCCATAACATTCCTCTGCAAATGATCGGAATTATAGATGATTTCTTTGTTTACTTCCCCTTTTTTTCTGAATCTAACGAGGCAGCTGATGGCTATTAAAGGAGAGTAGGGTTTTACATTCGCTGTATTTTTTTTTTTTTTTTTTATTGCACAGTTTTAATGCGCAGCTTTTCTAATGTATGACGATCATAAAACTACATCTCATGGGTTCATTATTTATTCACTTTCACGTTCTTTTATGTTTTATGTGATCTTAGTTCAACATCGTGGTAATTTTTTTCTCAATTATAATGAGCACTGGTTCAGTTCTTCTGTATACGTAATAGTTTATCAAAAATTATACTGAAATGTTGCTACATGGTAAAAATTCATCATATTTATGTTGGTTCCATAGCCATTTATATATGTAAAATGCAATTTCTGTCAGTTTGTGTGTCTTTGTTTGTATGTTCACTATGCACACCCAGATTATGAAAGGTAGGGCTACCCAATTTTTACCACACACTCCCCTTCCCCCAAGGAAGGTTTTAACCAAATTCCAAAATTCGAGGGCTGGAGCCCTTAACAACATTTATTCATACACCCTCATTTTTCACAACTTTATGAGCTGACGGCTAGGACTACCACATTTTTAGTGTAGACTCCCCTTCCTACAAGGAAGGTTTTAGTAAAAATCCGAAATTCGAGGGCTGTTTCTAAGGGGGTCATAACCAATCTTTTTCATACCACCTCATCTTCTACAACTTTCGTAGTTAGCATCCTTGTAGAAGTGGTTCTATAGGTACAAACAGGCTCCTCACAATGTGGGTCTCATAAGGCACCCTCAGTAGTAAGGGAGCCAACAACGCTCCCTGGGAATTGGGCCCAAGGGTTTCCCACAATATTAGGGGGCAGGAGGCCTATGCCCTTCTGACTTATCGACTAGAGGAAAAGGGGTTCGTAGCTTACCTACCCAGACCTTGATAGCATGGGGGTGCAGCCCCATTTGGAAATTAGGGCCCAAAGAGTCAAAGATGGGCCTACTGCATTAAAATTTGGTACCATAATTAACATAAATGACTACGAACGAATTTATACATCAATATCTTAGTTTAACTATAGGCTGAGTTTTATTATTGGTCGTTTACGGGGGGTTTAGTGATGAATTTCTTTCCCGAGCAACCTGTCGCAACATGTACGCGCCTGCTGTTGGCCGGCGGTGCCTGACTGAGCCGGTCAGTGACGCAGTAGAATTGGGTGGGGAAAAGATGTACTTCCAGGACGTTTAGAAGTAGTTGTACCCGATGGACGGGTACAGCTACAGCAGAATATGTCGCGCTACGAGACGGGTATTTGGAAAAAACAGTTTCATATTTAATTAATACATTTATCTTTCTTAATACTGTCTTTTAGTATGTGAAATGCTCGTAATATATTTTAATCATAGTGGATAGTGTTAAAAAATTCCCATTTGTGTAAATGAGATAATTCAAATCTATTTACTGATTTTCGGTAAAAATATGACTTGCCTGAAGAAAATCTAAATGGTATATGTGACGGATTTGAATATAAGTTAATTATAGAAGTAAAAAAAAGCAAATTCGTATGAGGCAATATCATTTCCGAGAGTACTGTTGATCGTACGCAGCTAGTTCAGTGAACATTTGACAAAACAGACATTCATATTTGGTCCCGTAATTTCCATGATATTTCTCTTGACAGTTTTCTGAAAGATCATTAGAAAAATGTCAGAGATAATTAGTTCATGGAAATCTCGGGACAAAATATGAAGGTCTGTTTTGTGTCTGTTTTTGTCAAATGTTCAATGAATTAGCTGCGTACGATCAACCACGCTCTTTGAAATGATATTACCTCATATACTTACAGATCAAATATGCTGTTATTCATTTCTATAATGGACTTATATTCAAACCGTGACAGATACCATTGCCTGCCTATATATTTAAATTTCCATTAGGCAAGACAGATCTTTGCCAAACAAGGTAACGAGAGTAAATGTGTGTGTGTATATATATATATATATATATATATATATATATATATATATATATATATTATATATATTATGCTTAAAAATTTTCAGTAGATGCACGTAACTTCATTATAGAAGCGAATAGCACAAGAAAATGATAGGTAAAAAGTCAATACCAAGCGCTTTCGCCTTTATTCAGGCATTGTCGAGGCACATATGAAATACATTTGGGAAAAATAGGTTACAAGGTAAACAAGAAGGTCAAGAATACCAGATGGTTATATGCGTTCAGTGTAAACAAAATAATGTAGGTGTACTTTGAGGATTTAAGTAATTTATATTAAATACTTTTCAATAGAATTTGGAGGATTTTTCAAGTAAATAGTAAATTATTGTAAGAGAACTAATCAACAAAAAATTAAACTTGTTTCATTGTTGTAATGTAGAAGTAAGTTCATTATAGAATATATATATATATATATATATATATATATATCGTGACTATACAGTAACCACAATGGATACGTTCCTCGTGGTTGGGTCGGTGAAGCGACCTTGTTCTGATACTCCTCGTTCAGGTTCGAATCGCTATGTGCGTCAGAATTACTTCATAATGTTCCATGTGGATTATAGTCTTTGCAGTGACGAGCGTATCAAATATATATATATATATATATATATATATATATATATATATATATATCTATATATATATATATATATACAGAGAGAGAGAGATAGACTATAATTTATATACAGAGAGAGAGAGAGAGACAGAGATGTAATTGGAAACTACATACAAATCTATATATCCTTAGTGATTCCATACAAAATTCGGACTAGCAAGTCTTCTCTCCCACCGTTATCCCTACATAAACAGGTCGGTTGCTTGATGAGCCTTCTCCTTTGCCTTCTATCAAAGACATCATTAGGCATGGTTAGATGACTGGCCAAGGGGGCGTTTACGACCACATGCTCTTGCTGTCATCAACCACAGTTATTTGCAGTGGGCCTAGCCTTTTACTTAAAAAGTAAGACTGCAAGGCAGCAGTTTTTATAGTTATTGGCGTTGGGAGTTACCTTTTTACTAAAAAGTAAGACTCCAAAGCAGCAGTTTCCACAGTTATTGGCTGTGGACGTAGCCTTTGACTAAAAAGTAAGACTGTAAGGCAGCAGCTGTCCTTTTAGTCGCCTATTACGACATACAGGACCTACGGTGGTAGTATTCTTACACCCCTACCACAGGATCAGTATTCGCAATTGTAAGTATTCCGTTAGGAATTTTTTTCACCGTTCTTATAAATTCAATTATCTGGCCCTGTTAGTCATATGGAAGTTTGTATTTACGTAAATATCTAATGAGAATAAGTAACAAGGGCATTCCCATTGAGGTGTTAGAGATGTATATATTGGTGATAGAAGTTCACTCTCGACATGGTTCGGAAGTCACGTAAAGCCGTTGGTCCCTTTGCTGAATAAACACTGGTTCCATGCAACGTAAAAACACCATACAAACAAAAACGATAAGTAACAAGGTCACAGATACATGTGATTCACTAATGGTTATTGACCTCTTCAAAATACCCATGAACTTGATCTCATTTTAATACTACATACAGAAAAACAGTATTCACCAATTGTCCAGATAACTTCGAGAGCGAATGGTAAAGCTTAAGCAATTATGGCTCCCTTTATTGGGTGACTTTAATAATTACAAAGCGAAAATACCCTTTCATAAAACTGTTGGCTTGAGCCTTGTCCCTGAAATAAGAGTTAACAGTATTAAACGGAGCTTTGCGAAATATCGCCAATATGGCTTCCACCCGAACTCCAATTTTGCAGTCATTTGGTTTTATACCTTGATTGGGCAGATAGATGTGTGTGATGCAGTCTCTCTCTCTCTCTCTCTCTCTCTCTCTCTCTCTCTCTCTCTCTCTCTCTCTCTCTCATACCAGAGAAATTGAATGGGTTGGATAGGCACGTGTATCACAGTCCTTAAATCGTTGAGACAAGCATTCTCATTTAAATACAGACAACGCGCAATCCTTGTATTGTATTAGTAATACATAATATTTTAGCTGTTTCATATTTGGTGTTGTTTGACGTGTAACCTTTCACAAAAAATACTGCATATTGAGTATCAGTTTTTATTGGTTTTAGAATGTTTTTCTCTTGGCATATTTCAGTATTGTGTTCTCGTGGTCTCTGTTGGATTATCAGGCAACATTATATCAAAATAATGTGTAGTTCTAATACTCTGGAATACGAAAGGTTCAGATAGCTAAAAGAGTGTATTTTTGCAAACTGCTTCGCACATACAAGTGCGTAGGCTCCAAAGCCACTTAGACTCTCCTTCTAAAGATGTTAATAATTTTCACTATGAAATGACAAGTTTTTTTTTCTGATCGTTGCTTTTAGATGTGTGTAGGTTTTTTAACGATTTAAAAACAAAAAGTAAGTGATTTTACATATGAGGGTTTTCCATTATTTTTGAAGTAATGCTGACGAATTTTTCATTTATTTACGCGGGAGGGAAATGGTTGATTGATCCACTGCTCTTCCGCTCAAGTTGGACAATAAAGAAAAAGGGGTGGGGGCGAGGGGGGGGGGGAGTTGGAATCGCAATGGGAAACCATTGTAGAGTTTGGGGTAAGTCTTAGGGGAAGAAGAGAGAGCAATAAATCATTAAGGTATGTAAACAGATAATGCACTTAGGATTTATTGCACCCTTGGTCAGGTTAGGGGAAGCGTTCAGTTGCATTGATATTCTTCTCGTCTAAACCTTTTGCAAAACCGCTACCTTTGTTTTTTGCTGTACTGTTTATTCTCCGATTTATCTCTACTTTATTCTTACCCCATTTGTTAATGTTGCCTCCAAGTATAAATCGAAGTCAGCCAATTTATCTTCCCTAGAAATTGGAGAAATGGAGAAATAGAGTAAAAGTCAGGAATTACATATGCAATATTTTATTAACAGCCTTAATAAAATTCAAAGCTTTGTCAGCCTGGTTTCCATTAACTTTCATATTCTTATATTTCCAAGTGTCTCCTTTTGCAAACACTGTCAGACATTTTCACCAATCTCGGCTGCTTTTCTTCTCTGTCCCTCTGCCCACATTCAACTGACAAACAGTTACATAACCCACAAATATTGCACTTGTATTTTCTAACGTTTACTCTATGTCTTCCATTTCTCCATCCCTAGACAGGCCAGGTAGACAATGAAACATATACTGTTGATGTAAGCTTCTCTCTCATTACAGCAATTCTAATATAGATTCTCATAAATTAACATCTCCGCTACAAATCGCATATGTATTACTCCATCAAAAATTGATTACAATTGCATGAACAATTTTTCTTTTACTCTTCATCGCCTTGCAATACTCTGATAAATCGCATTAAAGACGTAGCATTACTGCCTAAATCCCTAAGCCTTAATTTTGTCATCAGTCCTACTTTCCCAATCAAAACCCTGTGCTGTATTCCTCAGTGGCGTGATCGGTATGGTCTTGACTTGCCACCGCGGTGGCTGCAAGTTCGGTTCTTGGGCATTCCACTGAGGGGTTAGAGATATGTATTTCTGGTGATAGAAGTTCACTCTCGACGTGGTTCGGGAGTCACGTAAAGCCGTTGGTCCCGTTGCTGAATAACCACTGGTTCCACGCAACCAAAAAAAAAACACCATACAAACAAACAAACAAAACCTTGCTATATACAGTCCCAGAGGGTAAGTGTTGCTGTGGCCTTAATTATTTCAGTCGTCCATGACACACTCATCTAGGCGCACCTTACACACCCTAGCCATCCTCAGTAACAATATCACCAAATTGGAACACCATTTAATTAAATATAGAATCCCCTCAGTGACGTTTAATTCAATAGTACCTGCCATTTCCTGTAGTCTGTCTACCTTGTCATTTTAATCCATCACATCAGATTGTTACCTAAAGTTTGCCTGTAGTCTGTACTTGTATTTCCATCAACTAGCAGGTTTTCAATAGCTGTTTTTGTGTCCCCAGTAATCACTTCCGCAAACACGCTTGTTTCCACCATGATTTCTGACCCTCTTGCGTCATTCAGAGCTACCTACGTCACCTGTGTTTTCTACATTCAGCGACTTTTCGAAATCCTGTCCCCTTCGACACAGGTCGGGAGTTTTCTTCGGACTGCTTCTCTCAATTTGCGTCTTTTATTCTAAGATCCATTTGCTGATTAACCCTCTGTGCATTTTTATTTGCTTCTTAGTTTGCTAGCTCGGATTGACTTCTATGTTTTCGACATATACCTTTTTTTTCTCACTTACTTTGTCATCTAAATTTCTGGCAAAAGAAAAGAAGAAAAAAAAAAAAGGTGAGCGTGTATCCAGCGAAAAATACAAAATTATAATTGTTTCACTTGGTGTGTCACAAATGTTTCAAAGAATCGCTCGAGTGAGAGAAATTGTCAGTTTATGTCGGTAAACTTTCCCACAGAAATCATGTTGAGAAAAATATTTGATGGCATTATGATTTTCACGTCATTATCTTGGACGCCTGTATTTCAACATATCAAATATTCTCTTGGGAAAGTTGATAAAGACTGCAAGAATTAATACCCCTGAGTGAATTTACAAAGGCCGAGATAGTCACTGGCTATACACTGCTTTATATACATTGAGTATGTGCTGCATTATAATTTGTAATATTTTTCCAGTCTGATAAACACATTTATAGGAAATTTACAATTTAGCAACACATATAAATTAACTAGTAAGCCGTAATTCTTCTCTTATAGCTATATAATTTCTTTTAGTAAATGAAATTAGGTGCAAAGGAGACTTCTCCTCCGAAGTAGGTGAGGAATAATGGGAAAACTAGAGCGACAGTATTTCCTTTGAAGTTAGGGCCTTCACGAATTCCCAATGACATTTTCTCTCACTGTACATTTAGAGGGAAGGGTTCGTAATGTTTCTAGCCCGAACTAGTAGTGCAGTATTATACACACACACACGCACATGATTTTTATTTCACAACGCCTTTCCTTTGTAGTATTTTTCGTCCTGCTCCTAGGACGGCCTCAGTTCTTTCTTTGAGATCTGAAACTCATGTCTAGGTCTCTCTCTTTTTTTTTTTTTTTTTTTTTTTTTTGTCTTCAGAAATGTAGTTGCTTTTCAGTTTCCTTTGATATATTCCTTTTCCAATTCCTTGTCACGAACCAGTAACGAAAAAGCCCTGTTTGGATATCCGTTCTTAATTGAATTTTGATTTGGATGTTAACTGCCCATATTTATATATGTCACACCTTGAAGTCTTTGAAACACGAAAAGCATCTTTTTTTGTTATTCACTTATCATGAAAGGCATATTTTACATTTAAATGCTCCGAATCTTACTGTTATTGGATGATTTTGCTTTTCATTAAAGATTTGTCGATGTTTCTAACGGTGGTGCATTTCTATGTCATTTAACTGATATAACAGCTTTTCCATTTATTTCTTGCAACAACCGTGAATATCTTTTCCATGTTATTTCTTGCAAAAACCGTGTTCAGGTATTCATGCAACTCACCCCCTCACCCCTCTCTCTCTCTCTCTCTCTCTCTCTCTCTCTCTCTCTCTCTCTCTCTCTCTCTCTCTCAAGTTTTTTAAATACAGGACTGAACATGAGTAACGGAAATGAACAAAGGACTAAGCTAATTG
>NC_061097.1:25544699-25548258 GCF_015104395.2 Macrobrachium nipponense
CCAACGGTTTTACGTGACTTCCCAACCACGTCTGAGAGAGAGAGAGAGAGAGAGAGAGAGAGAGAGAGAGAGAGAGAGAGAGAGAGAGAGAGAGAGAGAGAATTGCGAAATTGTTATTATTATTTTATTATTATTATTAGCCAACCCTAATTGGGAAAGCTGAATGCTAGCTATAACTCAAGTGATGTCCCTCATCTTAAGGTGTGATTCAGCTGCTGAATACTAAACAGACGTAACAACATTCAAGACAAGGTCACCTAAAACCTTGGAAAGACTTTCTCAGTATACCGATCTCTTGTGCCATTATAGACTGGGCTTGTATCTCAAAACAGTGAATTTGCAGTCAGGATTGACCCCTAAAGAATTTATAATCGGTTTGCAAATGGTTAAAAGAACTCTGTTAATGACGAGTTCTTGTTTTCTGTAGGTATTCATTGCCCCAGACCTACTGTCAGGGACTGGAGGCATTACTTAAGGTTCTTTGCAGCATGCCTTCGGCTCCCAGCTGCAACCACTTTAGTTCCTTTTACTGTACCTCCTTTCATAGTCTTTTTCTTCATCTTACTTTCCACCTTCTCCTAATACTGATTCATAGTGGAACTGCGAGATTTTCCTCTTGTTACACCTTCCAAACCTTTTACTGTCAGTTGGCATTTCAGCACTGAATGACCTCTTAGGTCCCAGTGCTTGCCCTTTGGCCTAAATCCTATATTCAACTTCAACTGTCAGGACATACGTGAGTTTTCAAGATAATATTTTCACCTCCCATAACTTGCAGTATGAGCTCATTTTAGCTTCATCTCAGAGTGTTGATAGGATTGGCCTTCATCGCCCATAAATTGTGCTAAATTGAAGTAAATCTCCTGTTATGGGGATCAGCAATTAAAAAAGATGGAATCGTCGCAGAGTAGCATCATCTGCAAGAGCAGTAAGCGTGTGTCCCAGATCAAACCACCTATAGAGTATTCATGCACGAAGCTACAAATGTCCTTTAATATCCAATTCGCTCTACCTCGGAATTAATATATTTTCATATATGTAAACCGAAGGGGAATTTTTTAGTAGATGATAATTTATAATAATTTCGTCCTCTCGTGGATTCAAACCAGCCCCACTAATACCGAGCATATTCCAGACATCTCCAAAGCCATAAAATATAAGTCCTTTGTTTTCTTTTGGTTATTTAGTATTTATGAAACCTCTGGTCGCCTCTTTGAAATGATAAATATATCTCTTTAAACTATTCCAGCGAAGTTCCCTCGGTTTGCATTTCTTGGGGGACGATTTAAAATCATTGTTTTGAAGTCCACTCATCAGACTTTTTATTTTATTTTATTTTATTTTATTTTTTTAGTTGTTCAAAACGTTACATTTCATCACGGAAATTAAGCCATTTTTCCTTTATTCAATATATATGTCCACAAATTTCACCCTATTCATTTTGAGCTTTGTAAAGTTTTTCATAAAATAATAAGAGAGCAAATAATCAGAAATATAAAAAAACACAGTAGAAATAAAGGTTATGATGACGGAGGGTAATAGCAATAGCAATAGTCGTAAATAAATTTCATAACTGGAAAAAATCAAAATGGGTTTGACCTCGTAGAACCGGTTTCCTTCCAGACCCTAAATCCATTTGGACGTCCTTATCTGACTTATGTCGGGATAAAGTCGAAGAAGAGGGCGGTTATGCCTCAGGGCAGGAGCGGCCAGAGAGGCGATCTCAGTCCTTCGTCGTGGTGGTGGGCAAAACTGCGAGCGATGTTTTGAAGATAGAAGCCTTGTTCGCCCGAAATGGATGTTGTAGAGGGAGACATGGCGATGACGGGAAGGGTTGAGGAAACGAAGAGAAGGAGAAGAAGCAGAAGATGCACCTGTTTTTATTGTAACTGGTTTATTGACCATCGGAGAGCCACAGCAATTCATAGAGAAGAGTTATGATGGGAAATGGAAGGGAGGAATTTTATGTTATTCGTATAAAGTATAAAAGCGATGATCGTCTAGTGCTTTTCTGCAACGATAAACTGCCCCCCCCCCCCTCTCTCTCTCTCTCTCTCTCTCTCTCTCTCTCTCTCTCTCTCTCTCAGAGCGGTGTCATGCCCCATACCTTTTCCAACTAAGCATGGACATCAGTAGCCTACCGCCGGGTCTTTTTTTATGCTTTTAATTGACATGGATTATTTCTTTTATACTTTCAGTATCATGTCTGTTCATAGAACTGTTAATGTGAGAAATTACGTTCAGCTGCCAAATTCAGGTAGGGGTTTGTAGTTTTTCTGTTCTTGTTATGGATTTTGTGTTATATCACCGCCATTAACGACTGTTCCTACTTTGTTTGTGTACATTTTTCATGCCTCGAAAAATCCCGTTAGTTTCTTCACGACGGTTTCTGCTTGATCCAGACACATTCTGAGGAAAGGAAATCTTTTAATGAGAGTTATAAGTTAATGAATACATAAAGAGATTTCCTATCACTGGTTTTTCTAACAATTTTGTCAGAGTAACGCCATATTTAAGGAATGAAATTCATACTTATATTTTTCACGTTCGCTGCCGTCTGGCAATAATATTAATTTTAGTTTTTCGTTAATTACGTAAATGTTCTATGCGTTTGTTTAATCGAGATTATGGTTTAATTAATGAGGAGAAACCTCAAGAAAGTAGGGATGTAAAAGTTCATCACCAAAAATTTATAGATAATTTTTTTTCCATTTCAATTTTTTTACTTCAGTCGTCAATAAGTTTAACTGAGATTAGGGTTTAGTTAATGAGGAGAAACATCTAGAAAGTAGGGCTGCAAAAGTTCAACACCAAAAAAACATAAATTTTTACTTTTTTTTATTTCAGTCGTCAGTAAAATTCTTTCCTCGGCGTCATTGCGGCGACAGTCAGCATTTCGGCTTCAGTGCAGAAAAGATATACGATTCTCAAGGATCCAAGTTCTGGGCCACGCTTCCCAAAGAGGATTTTCTTCGTACGTTCCCTCGGGGAATATTCGGTTCTGAAATTGTGAACGTAACCCCAAAGTTAGGACAAAATATCTGTTTGTGTGCTTGTTAACGTCTCCATAGCTTAACATTTTTTTTCATACACTCTTTCGAAGTCTTGAAAATCAAAGAGAAAATAACTGAAAATATTACCATTCCCTGTTGCGATCAAATCTACACTTGTTAGGAAGCCAAAGTAAAGGCTAAACTTTGTTGTCCTGAGGAAGAATAAGAATTTGGATGCGCACAATGTTTCCATATTGACCGTTTCATGTTTTCCATTCATTAAATAGTCCTAATGTTCGTATGATGCTTCATTCATAAACATTGAGTCATGTGAATGAAATTTATTTTTGGTTTTCAGTAATCAGGCTTTTTACTTGCTTACGAAAATGATAATGATAAAGGTTAATTGAAGTTTTCTATGCATGATACTTCAATCCTATAATGATTTACTGTCGTATTGGTATTTCTTGATAATTTTTTTTCCTTTTGAATGAAAATCATTTCTTAGAAACAACTAAATAGTTTTATCGATGTGACTTCATTCCATTCTTAATGTACTGTATATC
>NC_061097.1:25548758-25558758 GCF_015104395.2 Macrobrachium nipponense
CTTGAGCTACTGGGTTAGCTTGAAAACAGTCACAGAGCTCTTGTAACATAGATTGGAATTCCCTCCTCTCTCGCTGAGAATTAGGAATGTATTTATCTGTTATCGACGCCGTGGCTCGTACCCTAAGCCTCCGAAAGTTCTTTTTTTTTTTTTTTTTTTTTTTTTGTTCGATTGGTTGGTAGGGTGGCCTTCCATCGAAAACTGGACGCAAATGTATTTCGTCACGTATTCCTATCCACCCTTTCGATTCAAAGCGCGGGACTTTCAGTAACAATGTTGATTTTTATTATCCTATACACCACACTTTTTATTATCTGTAACCATGAACAAGTAAGAAACGAGTTTTCTGCACAGCGTATAATGCTACTTGAAACTCACAGCCACTGCCCATAAAACTCTCATCCGCGGTCCATGAAACTTTTAGCTACAGCCCAGTGGTGGCAAGCAAAGCAGTGCCAGACGCACGATCGTGAAGCCTTGTACTGAAATATTTCAATTTGTCGAGCTACGGTTCTGAGAACATAAATGCCGGTTTTATTCTTCTGTAAGAGTAAATTATTGAGGTGACCATTTGTCTGTCTGTCCGCACTTTCTGTCCGCATTCAAATCTTGAATAAAATCAAAACTACTGTGGCTAAAGAGCTGCAATTTGGTATGTTTGATGATTAGAGAGTGGATCAACATATCAATTTGCAGCCCTCTAGCCTCGGTAGTTTGTAAGATCTGAGAGCGGACAGAAAAAGTGCGGACAGACAGACAAATGACCATGTCAATCATTTTCTTGTACAGAAAACTAAAACCAGCATGTATGTTATTTCTGAACCGTAGCTCACCAAATAAACTGTTTTAATACAAAGCTTCATAAAGTGAGATAAACATTCCCAGATAAACTGTCGAATTACCCTGAGACAATTAGTAAGTTCCACTATGCCACAGAGTTTTCCCACTGTCTTTTTGTATTGTAGAAAATAGGTATAAATTCTTATCATTATAGCAAACTAATATTACGGCAAATCAGAGACATGAGAAACTGTAAATTGATGTACCTAAAGTTCATGGAGCGACAAAAAATTAATTAACCATGTAATTATGTCTGGTTATTGCTCCTAATATAACAAAATTGAGAAACCACACAGAAGAACTTGGGCTTCAGCCATCGAAAGAACAAGTCAGTTATGACAATTTAGCGCAATATTTGAAGGGGCGTTTCAAATCACCCTGAAGTCTTCCATTCCGTGAAAAGACGATCACTGTTTGGTTTTAACATTTCTCTAGAAACGTGGTTAGGTGGCATTTTCACAGGCTATAAAAGCCGCCATTCTGGATGTGATACCCCATGGCACTGAAGTCACATGTGGTTAGTATAATCATTATTATTATTGAAATAGTTTAGTCAGACCACTGAGGTGACTAACGGCTCTCATAGGGCTGGCGAGAGTGATTACAAAGAAACGGTATACTAGGTCTAGGCCATTGACCAAGCACTGGGACTAAACGAATAATGACAATGAAATTTAAAAAATAAATATGCAGAAAAGCATATGCTTCCAGGTTAGTAAACGAAAGGCATATGAAATATTACAATTTTCTTTTAAAGTTGTTACAATTCGTGATATCCCTATCCGTTTTTATGTGACTTGAAATTGTCGTGGACTCTTAATCTTACAAATAGGTCATTGTCTTAATAATCTGGAGAAAGTCATTTGCGACCACGATGTGCGATACGTTCCTGTTATATTTTGCGATCGGCAGAAAACTTGCGATCTAGAAATAATGATAAATTCCGGAAGAACATTCGACTCCTTGGGAAAGGAGGCGAATGCGACCGAAGATCCTCCGAACGAGTTAACAAAAGTCACATCGAGTTATCGACAAGAGGCCGAATTTCCCCCCGAAACTTCGACAGGAGCCAAAATGCCTCGGCAACACAGGACAAAAGTTTTAATGAAGTGACTTTCGATTTAATGAATCTGTAAATGAACTCTGATTGTCATAGCCGAGGGAAAGTTTATACCGTCTGATATTACGATTCAAGAATCCGACTCCTGCGGCTACGTAGATAACTGGTAAGGGGGGGGGGGGGGGGAGCCGGGGGGAGGGGGGGCCCTTCACCCTTCCCTAATGAGGGCTTTTCTTTTCGCGCATACATTTGCATTTATTGCGCCTATGAATAAAGTATGATGGAAATGGTTCTAAGCATATGTCTTGTCAGAACTGATGTACGTGTTCATGGTATTAAGGTAACAAACCTAATACTTATGTACTTATATTCTGTCATACACACATCCATATCTCGTATAATAGTAGAGTCAAATCCATGTCATGCCGGTAGTGAGTAAGCGCTAAACTTGAAGTTCTGTTAATACTTTAGTGACTAAAGTATTAACAGAACTTACCTCTTCCGTGCGACCAAAGTCCTCCTGCAATTTGAAAGATAACTTCCTGTGACACATAAACGAAGAAGGATTTTGTAAGAGACGCAAGTTGTTATCGAATCCATGGAAAAGTCCCTGGTAAAAAAATCGCAAAAAAAAAAAAAAAATAGTCATAGGAAAAAAAGTTACATTAGTCTCCTAGACAGGACCAGAAAGGGTTTAAAACCGATATGTATCCACGTTTGCGACGCGTTGTTCAGTACAAGCCTGTTCGGGGATGACCGTAAAAACATAAAACAAAAGACTATAAATACCATAAGCATAATGACCTTCAAGAAATATTGTGAATTTTTCCGTGTGACTTTATTATCGGCCACCATAAATTAATGTGGCTTTTTCCTGACTTTTTTTTCCTAGACAGAATTGCGAATTTTTTCCTGATTTTATTCCTAGCCAGAATTGTGACTTTTTTTCCTGTGACTTTATTTCCGGCCACAGTTGTTATCATAGAAAAATCCGAATATTATCAACGCGAACATACACCCACACAAACACAAAAGGAGCTTAAATCTTGATCTCACCCAGACGTTTCAGCCAATATGTAAACAGGAAGCCTTTGTTGATGATGCCATTAGGGTGCGTCCAAACTACGGTAAAACTTGTCATAAACAAGCGGCGGCAATTTAGCTCTTAAGCATCACGAACAGGTTGAAGATAAGTTAACGACCTCGAGTGGAGAACGAACCTTTAGCCACCAGTGCTGGAACCTAAAGCCAGACCAACATCGCTGGCTTTTCTGTTACAGAATATTCTGGAACGGTGGCTTTCGGTCTACTGTGAGATGGCTACAATAATTCATCGTTTAAAACGAAAATGACCCTCAATCGACCCTCAGAGGACTGATTGATTAATTATTTCTTGCTGGCGTCGCAACGCCGAGGTTATTGACCCCGACCAGCGTAAGAAGGTAGCTCCGTCAGTGCGCCTTATGCAGTGCACTGTATGCATTACTTGAGGTATTCTGCAGCGTCCCTTCTCCACACAGCTGCAACGCCTTTCATTCCTTTTATTGTACCTCTTTTCAAAATTCTCTTTCTTGCAACTTACTTTCCACTCTCTCCTAACAATTGTTTTATTGTGCAACGATGCGGTTTTCCTCCGGTTGTACCTTCAAAATCTTTCGTCTATCAATTTCCGTTTCAGCGCTGAATGACCACATAGGTCCCAGCGGTTGGGTCAAAATTCTATAACCTATTCCAATTCGAAAATGTCGGAACGCTTGATTAACTGCTCCCTACCGTCTATATATATATATATTATATATATATATATATATATATATATATATATATATATATATATATATATATATATATTTTGGGCTGTTGCCTTGTATAATAAGGCGCCCTATGAGGTAATGTTAGACTTGCGATAATCTTACGCTAAGTCGGTTGGTATTGCACTTCCATATTCATGGGAGTGTCTTGGGGTTTGTAGATCACTTACGAAGTCGGTATTATCTTCTTTGTTTATGACGACGATGTGTTAAACTCATGATGATTCGGTTATGAGGTGAGGATCTAGTAGAACCACGAAGTACAAAAATACTTATATTCTCTGAATTTACATGGTGAAGATCAAGTAGGATTGTACAAGTCTTCTAATGACGATAGCTTGATCGCTTCTGCCAATGATAATGGCTAATTCTATTCTCTCTACATGATAAAGCTTAGGTAAAGAGGTACAGGTCTTCTAATGACGATAGCTAACTCTATTCTGCTTGTTCTACATCTCGGTTACTAGTCATAAAGGAACAGACAGTAGCTCGAACATATGAACATACAATCAGATGACATGGTTACATACGAACACACAATCAAAATGAGACACGCTACAGATCACGTAGGCCGTTTGAATTATAGGTCGCGGTAGTTGTCTCAAGCAGGGAGCTTGGACTAATGTTTATAAACAATTGAATGACTACAGGTGACGGCATGTTATCTTAGCCTACTTTTATTGTATACGTCATCTTTAGCGTCTCTAGTCTGATCACATTCCTGCAAGCAATCTGGTTGACCTCTTTAGTTTTAGTCTTTTATATATATGGACTAACATTCCATATTTTTATTATGTAAACACTTACTATATATATATATATATATATATATATATATATATATATATATATATATATATATATATATATTATATTAGATATATCTTAGTCCTTTTTCGATTTTGCGAAAGACTGGTTTGTTTTTTTTCCTTACGACTGTCATTCGTAAGTATTTCTGGTTCCTTCTTTCTCCTATGTGATATCTTAGTAGAGTGGTTCTTCTTAAATTAAAGGAGATGATTCAAACGGATAAGTTGAAAATAGTACAACAACTTTATTCTGTAACTCCATAACAAGAGAGACAGTTCGGTCGTGAGACCGTTACGTTTGATCGATAGGAATGAACTGCACTCTTAGAGCATCACGTCAATAGCGAAACATTACCTATCTCAGCGATTCACATAAAAACATACGTAGTCCGCCGGCTCGGAAGTTACAAGTTTCCGCCGTAGGTTAACAGGTCAACCGCTTCCCATGGAAGGTGTTTGTAAAAGGTTGACAATATACAACATGATGACATATCAAAACAAACCTAAACCAGGCTACTGCAGACATCGCATAGCGTAATCTAGATCTGCCTTGGTCACGTAGGACCCTCCTAATGCCAATGACCTCAGGTCATGGGTTTTTATTTACAGATTATGTAATTCTAAAATGTATTTATTACATTAGGCTCGGACAGCTACTATTCAAGCCTTGAATAACAAAAGTTACTTTAAACATGGTTTCTTAGGAGCGTGCTCGTAACATATGTTTAGGTATAAACATAACAAGTGATTAAATGCATAAAAAGGTTCTGTTACATACCCCTTTTGGACATATTCATAAACAAAGATAAATGCATGGAAAATCTAGATCCATGTTTGGTAATAATAATGATTAGGTACCCAAAAATAATCAAAAGGTAAAAATCAAAAGGTTAACATGTATACATGATTATTATGATAATAGGTAACCTGATTAAGAATAGTGGTTACTGGTAGATTATGGTAATAGGTAACCCGATTAAGAATAGCGGTTACTGATAGATTACAAACATGATCATGGATAATTGTTAAAGAGTACTTGTCACTCTTTGTAATAGGTAAATATAATGGTACAATTGTATAATAGTATAATTGTGCACAGATTAATATATAGGGCTGGTATATTTTATTAGGTGCCCGAAAAATACCTTTAGGAGTATATTAATGTATATATATTGGGCTATAATATTTTATTAGGTGCCCGTGAGATACTTTAACTGTTCAAATGCAAAGGCGTGAGTCTTTCTTGTCCTACATTTTGCCAGCATACAGACCGCTTTTCACACACAACACAATTCCAGACAATTTTCCTAGGCACCAAATGAAATGGCCAGTTTCAAGCGGCCCTGAACTCAAACGCCTTGAGTGTAACGGGTACGTCATCTGGACGGGACAATACGTTTCCTTGGAGATCCTTCTGTGTACGCCTCAGCCTACGCCAAGCAAAGATGTTGACGGCGATAACCAATATGGCCGTCACGCTGAACACGGCCAGCAGAACATAGTAACGAAGATTTTCTCCACCTGCATAAGTCGGTGACGCGTGGTTCATCTCAGCCAGTTGCGTCAAACGATGAGCCACCCGCGCGTTGTATGGGAGAGGTAGTGATGGGATAATTGTAGACGCCCAAGTATAGTTCGCAAAATACGCCTTCTCACGTATTATCGTGTTGACCCCTCTGACGGTGTAGTTTGTAGATGTCCCCGTACAACCATCAGCTGCTACAAAGATTGGGGAATGGGCGGTGGTCCCGTCCGGGCATACAACGTGGAAACTGTCTTTGTCGTATCGGATCCAGGAGCCATTATTCATTCTGTAATTGAATTTATTACTGTAAAAGGAATAAAGTTTCCTCAGACAACCTTCGCGTGTATGAGAGAGAGAGCTGTTTAGTACTATGCCTAACTCACATGAATCCGTTGATATAGGATAGAATTCAAAAGAGTCAGCTGTACAAATTTTATTATTCATGGCTTCTGAACAGTGAGTGAGTTTATCTAAGTCTTTAATGACTGTAAATGATTTCCTATCAGAAGAAATCAGAACATGCCCCGTCAAATTGGATATTACTGGACTTGAGTTATTCGTCATGAAAGTAGGAAACGGTGCTATTTTGTATGATTGCCAAGCATCGGAAGAATCAAAAGGTATGGTGATCATAATCCTATAATTTTCAACGCTGACTGATATTAGGCTATAATAGAACTCTACTTTATGGGCGTCTAATAAAGGAATATAACCTAGTTTCTCCCGTCCGTTCTCCAAAGTTAACGTCAGATCTTTAATAGGCATGAGGTGTGGAGATAACACATCCTTTGTCGCTAACGTAATAGCTTCTACATAGTCTTTTGATTTCTCAATAAAATGTGATATTTTCACACGGATATGATCTATTTTCGAACTATAGTAAGCTAACGTAGCCAGCAAATGTTGAACTTCCATAATCTGATCGATATTTTTTTTAATGTTCAGGTCATTCTTCAAGTTAAGGACGTCATCTTCAGGCAAAAATATGGCCTGCATATCCACTTCTATGACTATATTACTCGACACCATAAAAATGTCTTCTGTTCTCTCGATAATCGAGCCATGATTAAATTCTATTTCTTTCGTCTTAGCGCTCTTTCCATACAACAAAGATGTCTGAACACACAATATCACTCCCAACAATAACAGATTCATTTTTGAAAACCTACAATGAGTAAAATATATGTAATAACTTGTGTAAAAGAATATGTTTACATACAAATATGATTTATATATATTATATATATATATATATATATATATATATATATATATATATATATATATATATAAATTATTATACAAGTTTCATAAATACAACCATTTTTTCCCTCACTCCATCTACCTTTCTTTAGATTCTGATATGTGCCAAGGGAACTATTCTCATATCAGTGGGTTTTGGATACATTTTGGGGGGGGGGGGAAAAAATCAAAACTCCCTAAATCTATTGGCCGTTAATGTTTCTAAAATGTTAAACGGGCCTTCAAACTTAGGTGTCAGTTTATAATTTAAACCTTTACGTACGTATACTTGTATGTATACCTGATCGCCCACGGCATATGTTCTAGTTGGCTTAGCTATTTTATCATGATTTCTTTTCATTATCCCACCACTGCCACCAAATTTTAGTCTTTTCATTATAATTTGTGCTTCTTCTAGATTCTTACGAAGTATATTATATCGACTTATGCTTGCATCCATAACATCCTTTAGAGGATTTGATAAATTAGTTGTAGGCGTTAATACATGGAAAGGTGTTCTAGCTGGGATACCGTACAGTGCCTCGTGCGGTGTCATTTTAATAGACACATGATACGAGTGATTAAGTGTGCTTAGTACCGCAGGTATGGCAATGTCCCAGTTGGGGTCTGCCCCCCCTAAGGTGACCCTTAAAATGTTTAAAACCTTACGATTTGCCCTTTCCACTAGCCCATTAGACTCTGGGTGATAGATCATGGTATTGATTTTCTTTATGCAAAGGAATTCGCACAAGGAGCTAAGGAAATGATTATTGAACTCCCCGCCCGAGTCTGATATAATGGTGTGTGGAATTCCATGTTTACAAATGTAGCACTCGTAAAACTTTCTAGCGCACTCGACTGCGGTTTTTGTTTTAAGCGCTATAAGTTCTGTATATCGAGTCAAAGCAAGCATCTATGATTACTAGGAGTGCTTATTTCCTCTGTCTGACTCGTAAAAATCCTGTTAATAAATCTAAGTGTACTCTTTCAAAGGGTTGATTTGGAGGGGCCACGGGGTAACCCACCCCTAGGCTGACAGGTTGTACCTTCGTGTGGGGGGGCCCTTTGTATTCTTGACAAGTGCGACAATTTGCTATGTGCTTTTTTATATCTGTAAGCATCGTATGCCAATAAAATAAGGATTTGGCTTTCTGTGACATTAGGGAATAACCCGGGTGTCCATGCAGTGGATTTTCATGCAACCATTTTAAGACAGTGGGTATGAGTGAGATAGGTACCACCACCTGGTTGTTATTCAACTGTGGTGTGTTGCGGGTTTTCCTCGTCACGGATCTACACAGGATATTATCTTGTTATTAATTCTGCTGCTTATACTTTATATATTCCTTTTCCTTCGGATTTCCGTTTAACGCAATGATGATTTTTTCTATTTGCGGATCTTTTTCTTTGTCCGTCTGTAATGTTCAGCACTCCCAGCCCAGATCTTCCTGTTCAGATATAGTTTTAACAATGGGCGTGGAGGTTGAGATATCTATTAATTCAGCTAATGGCTCGGTACAAGATGAAGAGGGGTTGCGTGATAATGCGTCAACAATGATATTTGCTTTCCCAGGTAAATACCCGATCCTCGCGCCAAAGTCCTGGATGATCATGTGCCACCGAGTTCGCTTAGGGCTGTGACTAGAAGCCTTTAAAGAAGTCGGTTTAGGGGCTGTATGATCAGTGAGAACCTTGACGGGATAACCGCATATTATAAATTTAAAATGCACGAGTGAATTAAAAATAGCGAGCCCTTCCTTGTCTATTACTGCATATTTACTTTCGGAAGGTCTCAGTTTACGTGAATAAAAAGCTATAGGGAAAAACTGTTTATCATATTGTTGAAGCAATACCCCACCTACTCCTAGGTCTGAGGCGTCTGTTGCTATAAAGAATTCCTTACCGAAGTCAGGAAATTTCAAGATAGGAGAACTACACAATTCATCTTTCAATTTATCGAACGCCTGTTGATGATTTTCAGACCATATGAAATCTACGCCCTTTTTTATAAGATCGGTTAGGGGAGCGGCTATGATGGAGTAGTTCCTAATGAACCTCCTATAATATCCGCTACAGCCTAAAAATTGCTGTATTCCTTGACGCTAGTAGGTATCGGAAAGTTACGGATAGCCGATACCTTTTTATCATGGACTACTTTAAGACCTTCACTAGACACCGTGAAACCTAAATAGACTAGTTCTGTTTTTAAAAATTCACACTTACTTATCTTTACCCTTAAATTATGCTGCCTTAGTCTTTGTAGCCCTAACTCTAATTTACGTAGATGCTCTTCTAAGGTATTGAAAGATTACTAGGTCGTCCATGTAGGCATGTAGGATATCTCCTAACAAGGTCTCAAACACAAAATGTTTATCATTCTAGTAAAAGTTATAGGAGCACAACGTAAACCAAAAGGCATAAGCAAAAATTCATAATGTCCCCTGGCTGTGCTGAAGGCAGTGTATGGGATACTCTCTTCTTCCAACGGAATCTGATGAAAGCCTTTTAGTAGGTCCAAGCTGGTGAAATATTTGTTCTGACTTAGTAGAGATAGAATATCGTTAGTACATGGTACTGGGAATCGGTCAGGGATTGTTTCCTCATTTAAGCGACGAAAATCGACGCATATCCGCCAAGTTCGTTCTTTTTTCGGTACTACTATTAACGGAAAATTATAAGTAATGGCTGTTTGATTTCCTAATGACTCCTTCTT
>NC_061097.1:25563758-25571258 GCF_015104395.2 Macrobrachium nipponense
TCTTTTGGTGGTCTCAGTAAATGCTGTATTAACCGCGGCCCACGAAACTCTAACCACGACCCAGTAGTGGCATGTTTTATATTATTGCCAGACGCACGATCATGGCTAACTTTAACCTTAAATAATATAAATACTACAGAGGCTAGAGGGCTGCAATTGACCACGTTAGATGATTGGAGGGTGGATGATCAACATAGCAATTTGTAGTCTTCCAGCCTCGGTAGTTTTTCTCCAGATCTGAGGGCGGATAAAAAAATCAGGACGGGCAGACGAAGCCACAATAGTTTTCTTTTGCATAAGACTCAAAATACTAGCGGTAAAGGCTCACAAAAGTTATATATCAATTTTGTCTTACAGTTCCGAGGTCCGCGCTCTAAAGCAAGACCACGCATCGTCCAAAGGGTAAGACTGAGAAGTAAAAAGAAAAAAAAAAGCCAGGTGTAACGATAACCCTCGAAATAATAAAGAAATGAGACATTACAATTTTGGAATATATTTTGAGAAGGTGGTTTTATCAATATGAACTGATACGTGAATACTATACTTGAATGAAGAGTAATTCTCACAAGTTCATAATTTTTCCTCGTTATATTAACCATATACTCTTTGCGCCAATTACGGTCGTCAATATTCATGTAATAAGCTTTAACTATTAAAATTAAAAAGTAGCATGACATTCGAGATAACAGTAAGAAAACCGGCATGTCTAAGATTTTAGTTTCGAGACTATCTCCACTTTATTGCAACCGAGAACGTACTTCGTTAAACATTTACATAAGTAATTGTCCAGTTCCAAATTTGTAGGTCACTATCACAGTTTTAACTTAACTCTGCATAATTCAGAAAATGGGGGTCAAGGCTTTGGATGCTGAAGAGGATTATGTCAGTTATTTAGCATCGACAAAATTCATTCTCAAAAAAATTGTCAATTGTTTTCAAGGCGACACATGCAATCAGTCAACCACTTAACGAATGGTTATTAGAACTGAGCGAAGTTTACAGAGAGAATCAATCACCCGCCCACAAAATATCCAAGAAAAATTGCAGGAAGAAACTGCTTTACTGGAAACGACTTCTTCCAGAAGTTCTATGGATGCCCAAAACTTCAGACGGTTTTCTCTACATACTTCATCGCCAAAGAGGCACATTAAGCACCGTAATGGGGAAACTTTGCTCTCAGTTCTAGTGCCTGTGGAGATGTCCTCCTCCTCCTCCTCCTCTTGGGGAGAGAAAGTAAGCAGGAGGGTGTAATATTTGTTTTGTGTCTTTTTAACTCAAATAGATGCTGTTTCTTTTGTGTTAAAAGGGTACCTTTGCTTGAACGCTTTTTGGATATAGCGTCTTCACATGTTTACAAATTTTTGTAATTTTCTTAATTATCATTTTTTATAGAATCACTTACAAGAACTGACTTTTGTTTTAGAAAAGTAAATACTGACATAAAATTAATAACTCTACAAGGTATGAATTAAGATATATTCATCACAAAGACGGCTTAGCGATTAGATCATCGGCAGTAATTTGTGATAGAAAGATATAGAGCTATTTGAAAATTACAGCGACGAATAGACATGTACTTCGACTGACAAATATTTCAATGTCAACATATTTCTAAGATATGACTAACACCAGACTCAATTTTTAGTTTTCAGTAAAAGAAAATTATTGAGATGGCTTTGTTTGTCTGTCCGCACTTTTTTCTGTCCGCCCTCAGATCTTAAAAACTACTGAGGCTAGAGGGCTGCAAATTGGTATGTTGATCGTCCATCCTCCAATCATCAAACATACCAGATTGCATCCCACAAGCCTCATGATTTTTTTTTATTTTATCAGAGGTTAAAGTTGGACATGACCGTGCTTCTTGCAAAGCTATAGGACAGGCCACCACCGGGCCGTAGCTGAGAGTTTTATGGTCCGTGGCTCATACAGCAATATACGCTGTACAGAAAACTCGATTACGCCGAAGAAACTTGTTTGTCATCGCTATTAGACTTCAAGTAGTGCGAAATGGCTGGCAACTTAATGTTCCTGATGTCTCTGAGAGAACAGGTTCCTGATGCAGTGTAACATTATCGATAATGCACATTCAAAAACCCATATTATTATAACTTTGACCGCGGCCAGTAGCCAATATTAGTGGGAAAAAGAGTATACAATGACAATGATTTTGGTAACCGCTCATTAATTTTCAATGAAGGCAATGTAAGGGAAGGAATTATATCAAATGCCGCTAATTCCAGAGAACCGGAATAATGATATCTCATTAGGAATTGACAGTGATTCGACTACCTATTCTTTTGAAATAATGTGATGAGTGTAAAGCTTATATATATATATTATGTATATATATATATATATATATATATATATATATATATATATATATATTCAAATAAGGGATAAAATACTCTCCTATGACCAACACATACTCATCTATATATATATATATATATATATATATATATATATATATATATATATATAATATATATATATATATATATATATATATATTATATGCCCATATACTGAATATGTAACTAATATGCTGCTCACTGGAATTCTTGGTTCTCAACACTTCGTATCAGACGCAAAACATTAGGTAGTCGAGAGTACTTAGCATAATGGCCTAGCATTCAACCGTTGCCTTATCCCATCAAATGTCACAATCAATAGCCTCCTTTTTTTTTGTTCTTCTTCTTCTTTTTCTTAACCCGACATCCATGAACGTCGAGAGTTAGTTTGTTTGTTTGTTTGTTTGTTTATATGGTGTTTTTACGTTGCGTGGAACCAGTGGTTATTCGGCAACGGGACCAACGACTTTACGTGACTTCCGAACCACGTCGAGAATGAACTTCTATCATCAGAAATACACATCTCTCCACCTCAGTGGAATGCCAGAGAATCGAACTCGCGGTCACAGAGGTGGTACGCCAACACCATAACGACCACGCCACTGAGGCGCATGAACGTCGAGAATGACTCGTATGAGGAAAGACTGAGAAACAATTTGAAAAAAAGTTCATCTGGGATGGAAGGTAAAAGTAAGTTTCATATAGAATATCACTTTCTGATAAAGCTCAGAATTTTGTTTTCAAGCGGAAAATCCACTTGGTAATGTTACATCGAGAAATTTAGTTTTCCCCATAAATTTAATGCATTTTTTATGTTATCTGATGCCGGTAAGGGTTTGGTGCAAAATATTAATATCTACTTGGTAAATAAAAAAAATAAAAAATTTCCACTCAATACATTCTGCCCAAAATTTTATAGCATATATCCCTTTATGTTAAGAAAATCGTTAAAGATATTGATATTTCCTTTTAATTTAGATCATTTGTGTCTCCTCAACTTAGCATTTCCCAGAAAGTGCCCACTGCCCAATCCCAGGTCAAATAACCCCATTTCACAGTAAATGGAAAATCGATATCAGCTGACTCTCCATCAGCCTCTCCAGAAGTAGGAGAGGAAATACATTGTTAATGGAAAGAGGCCATTTCATGTATCTAGGGATTTCAGAAGCTTGAGAAAAAAATGCAACTTAGAACCTACAATATACATTGTCTTATACTATACATACCCCTGACACAATACTATACCCATCAATTCAAATGATGGTCTATTTATTAATAAATTTTAATTACCGAGACACACCGTATGTCATAACACTTTCCTGGCTGGTAACTATAAAGCAAAACAATATTCTGGCTAGTTACTACATGGCAAAACAATTTTCTGGTTAGTTGCAATGTGGCAAAGAAATTTTCTGTCAACTTAGTATGGAGCAAAATAATTTTCTGGTTATTTACTACATGGCAAAACAATTTTCTGGCTATTTACTATATAGCCAAACAATTTTCTGGCTATTTACTATATGGCAAAACAATTTTCTGGCTAGTTACTATTTGAAAAAACAATATTCTTGGCAAAACAATTTTTCTGGCTATTTACTACATGGCAAAACAATTTTCTGGCTAGTCACTATATGGCAAAATAACTAATGAATGAAACAGGCCCCAAGTAACTTTGGCCTTTGAAAAGGAAAGATAATCTACATAAACATAGTAAACCTATTCAAACAAAAATAATACGAGTCACGACGATCCATGAATAAACGCAAAAGTGCTTGGTACGAATCTAATGACAAATTTTTTTTTTTTTTTTTTTTTTTTTTTTTTTAACAGTGGTTTTCGCTTACTGAAATAATAGGAGCAGCGACATATTTTCTTTATCGTGATTATAGATAATCTGATAACATACGAGCACATTTTTTACTCCCAATTCTCAAAAGCAAAAACGAGACAAAACTGAACTGACAAATACTTCACCCACATCAGCGCCGGCTCCAGCCTACCGTGTAAAGATGTAAATGCGGTTTCTGGGTGATATTGATGACAATGTATAGCGTTAGGAATCGGAAAAATATTGTCAGACTTCTTTAAATGATTTCATACGAAGGCAGAGAAAAAATTTTCCCAGCATTAAACCCATTTTTTTTAGTCATCCGACAAATACTGTTGAAAACACTTTTGAAAATTTGCACAGAAAAATAAAAATCTTTAATCTTTTGTAAAAAGTCTCAGCGACTGAGCTCCATACGTGAAAAATAAAATAAAACATTTATTTTGAGGCCCGAAACTAAATAATCCAGATAACCAAGACTGTTTTTCTTTTCAAAGTGAAATCCTACAAAAGCTTCGCGCTTATCTATCTCATCCATCATCAAAGAGAAGCTTCCATTTTAATTCCTTTGTATCAAATAAAACTTGAATATGTGGAGTTTCAAGTTCTTTAGTTTTCTGTAAAACTATTGAGATGGCTATTTGTCTGTCCGCCCTCAGATCTTAAAAACTACTGTTACTGTGGCTGCAAATTGGCACGTTGATCATCCACCCTCCAGTCACCAAACATACCAAATTGCAGCCCCCTAACCCTAGTAGTTTTGAATTTATTTAAGGTTAAAGTTAGCCATGATCATGCGTTTGGCAACGCAACCACACAGGCCAACACGGCCGGCTCAGAGCTTCATGGGCCGTGGCTGAGAGTTTCATGCAGCATTAAACGCTATACAGAAAACTCGATTGTGCATATTTTACTTGTTTGATACTGTCCGTTCTTTGTTACTCTTGATGCATTGAGATAATTCTGATAATTCTATTAAAATGATCTTGGAATTTTTCATTTAGGAACCACTTGTAATTAAGATATAACGCAAAATGATTGTAATAATTTCCTTTGATTTCAGTTGAAACAATGAATGACGTAGTGCTGAGCATCCAAATGCATTAAACCATAAGGAAATATGTCCTGACATGTAAATGCTTTTTCTATAAATTTCATAATCTCCGAGGATTTAACAATATCATAATTTCATGTGAATATCAAGCGGTCATTCTTGATAAAAGGAAGACTATAAAATTTATAATCGCCCGACCATAAGTGATGATAGTTATAATAATAATAATGTTAATAATGAAGAAAAAAAGTTATTATATTCTAGGGGAAAACCTTAAGGCAATCGGATTTTATGTTTGTATTTTGAGATTTATTGAATTATCAGAAGCCCGTTCACTGCCAGTCAATCATGGATTTATAATTGATAACCTGGGAAGTTCTCTCTCTCTCTCTCTCTCTCTCTCTCTCTCTCTCTTTTCCAACTATTACACAGATCCGGTATAATATGGTTTTCTAATAATCATCTGTCTCCCTTTTTTATTTGTTTATTCATTTATTTTTTTGCTATTAAGTAATGTACTTTGAGAGGGTAACATTTATTTCTCAGTTTCTTTAGCCTGTTTGTGTAATGCTATTAGCCGTGTGTTTAATAAATTGAAATCATTTATATATATATATTTATATATATATATATATATATATATATATATATATATATATATATATATAATATATGTATATATATATATATATATATAATATATATATATATATATATATATATATATATATATATAAAAGGACAGGGTGACAAGGAGATAGCCGGTCATCAGGTGATAATACATTTATTGCCGACGCGTTTCGTAACACATAGTTACATCATCAAGGCTAATAGAGAAACAACACAAATTAAAAACACATGAAACATAACTTTGACTTTAAGAGTCTCAACAGATATACAAAAAACATACATAAAATGAAAGCAATTTAAAAAGCACCTGCTAGACTAAAAAGTTGAAGACTGAGTGATTAGGAGAGAAGGGAGAAGCAGCGAAGAAAGCCGGTTCAACCCAGATACAACTGTACAGAGGAGGTGTGTGAGTTCAACTTGGGCACCAGCTGCTTAATAAACAACGACTCTAATATAAGCAGTTCGTGTAAACGGCTTCTTTGGCCCAACACAGAGAAATCAGTATAATTGATGGTGGTTTTACAAATTTTTGCATGATTTCTGATATTTGAAAATTCTGGATTGGACACTCTGCAGCCAGTACGATGACTTACAACATTACGGTCTACCTAAAACACACAAAGAAGGAACCCCAATGAGACCAATATTGTCATCAATTCATGCTCCGAATTACAAACTAGCTAAATACCTAGTTCCCTTACTAGAACCATTTACTTATAATCAACATACCTTGAAAAACTCCGAAGAATTCAAATCATATGTTCTATGTCAAGACTCTGACTTATATATGACCAGTTACGATGTTGAATCTTTATTTACAAATGTCCCAATAGAAGAAACAATCGAGGTTATTTTAGATAAAATTTTTATTGAACCTAATGACACTTATTTTAACTATGATCGTTGTCTTTTTTAAGAAATTGTTGCAATTAGCAGTGCTGGACACTGCCTTTATTTTTAATGATCATCTTTATAAACAGGTTGACGGAATGGCAATGGGATCACCTCTCGGTCCCACGTTTTCCAACATTTTCATGTGCTCCCTGGAGGAGGACATGTTGGAAAATTGCCCCCTTGGTTTTTATCCTCTTGTGTATAAACGGTTTGTCGATGACACCTTTGTTCTTTTCAAATCAGCTTTCCATGCTGATCAATTTCTCTCGTACATCAATGAATTACATCCTAATATCAAGTTTACATTAGAGAGAGAGGAAAATGATCGATTACCATTTTTGGATGTTTTGGTTTTTCAAAGAGGTGATAGTTTTAACACTTCCGTTTTTAGAAAAAAGACGTTCTCCGGTCTGGGTTCAAATTTTTATAGTGCTTGTTTTTATAATTTTAAACTTAATTCAATTTTTACCTTGCTCCATCGAGCTTACACTCTAACCTCTTCCTGGGATTTGTATCATAAAGAAATATTGTTCCTGTTTAAATATTTTTCCGATAACTGGTTTCCCTCACATGTTTTCTTCAAACATTGCAAAAATTTTCTAAATAAGAAATTATCGGACTCCCCTTCCGTAAGCACTGTTCCACGAAAGAAACTATATGCCAGTATTCCATACATCCAAGACGACAAATTTAGAAGGAATCTCAAGTCTGCAATTGAAAAACACTATAATATGTTGCAA
>NC_061097.1:25574130-25584130 GCF_015104395.2 Macrobrachium nipponense
CAAAAAATAAAAGTTCCATGTAAGTATGGGGAAAAATAATTACTTTACATACAGGATCTGTATAATGCAATCACAATTAATACAGTAACCTTAATACGAGCAGTTAGCAAATAGTTAGCAAGAAAACATACGGTTACAACTATAGAAACAAATTAATAATGGACCATAAAAATCAAAAGCAGGGTTAACAAATTATGCCATAAATACACAGTTTCAATTTCATAATTACCTTAAGCATTAATATCAAAACACTGGGGAAAACCTAAGGCACTAAAGCCTTATGCATTAAATGCTTACAGGGACACTCAACACCCAGGAAAGCGTAGCAACTTTCAGAGATAACACCTGAGGACCCACTATGAATACCTCCTGAAGAAATTCACCCAGCCGAAGCTGTACACACAACACAGACGAAGCTGCCCTTCAGGAGAGCACAGACGAAGCTGCACACACAACGCAGACGAAACTGCCCTTCAGGAGAACACAGACGAAGCTGCAACTCTGAAGCCGTGGTCCTCAACATAACACAGACGAAGCTGCTAACCCAGACAAAACTGGCTCTGCTGAACATCTTTATGCTCGTCCTTAACCCTGCAGGTCCTGAGTCGTAACCAAATAGCCATTACGGACTCCAACCGTGACTGCAAGGAACCCCCATGCTGCTTATAACTTCTCTTGGTCTCTGTATCTTACTGACTGAAGCAATCAGACACGGGCTGTCGGACGTTACCTTACCTCCACCTCTTCTACTAATAAACAAGAGGTGAAACGACCCTCACGGGGAAACAACCCGAAACAACCGTTTCGATCGTCCGAGACAAGAAAAAAAATACAAGAGGTGCTTAACACCCTTACAATATATATATATATATATATATATATATATATATATATATATATATATATATATATATATATATAATGTTGCACGAAGGAACACGTGCTTGAGAATATCCTTAAATCCACGGTAGAGAGGAAAGTGAAACAGACTTGGAACAAGTACTTTCGTAGTTTACTCTACATTTTCAAGTTCACTTGAAAATGCAGAATATATACTATGAAAGTACTTGTTCCAAGTCCCTGTTTCACTTACGTTTCTACTGTGGGTTTGAAGATATATATATATATATATATATATATATATATATATATATATATATATATATATAGATATATATATATATATATGTATTTTTACGTATTAAACTGGGCCTTGAGAGAGGCTATATAGTAAAACGGAAATAATTGAGGGATTTCAAGAGGAAAAATTGCTTTAACTTACCGTAAACTGATAGTTATTGATAAGGTGAAGAGTCCTCTGTCGAATCACCCTCGGGAAACAAGTCCGGGGTTAACTGGTGGGCTTACCTCTTCCAAGTGGAGGAGGTAGCAGTAAAATGGTAAGAGGCTGAGAGGATGCGACAGGAACTTTGGGCTCTGACACTGGGTCAGGGCCAGGTTCACAAATAGAAAGGATGTCGGGGACATCCGGAGGCACTAGCCTCTGAACCTAAAATTGAGGTTTGATTATGAGGCACGCTGCAGGGATCCGGTGCATCTGGTAGTGGGAGCGGCGTCCAGGGGAGATACGGCTTAAGTAGATCTCGGCCCAATATCACCTGATAAAACATCATGAAATGGGTCAACTACGCCCAGGCCGGCACAATGTGGTTTCCCTGGTCTCCTGGTCCAGAAAGGGCATTTCAACATTCAGAAGGACCGAAGGAACAGAATAGAGGTTACCGTCAATCCATTTCAAACTGAATTTCTTCGTCCGTCTGGATTTTGGCCACCCCTAGGCAATGCCTTTCTTGAAATAAGGGAGACCTGGGCTTCGGTGTCGGCCATGACTTGTACCACACGATAGGCCGCAGGGAGACTGTTCATCAGGCAGGGCTACATGGTAGCCTTGGAGAAGTTCACCCTGGAAGCTCTCATCCCAAGGTAGGGATCGACTTGGGCACTGGTCGGAATCCACAGGATGCCCACGCACACAACAAGTGGTGCAGAACCTCCGCAACCACCTCTTACCGGGAGTCCAGTTCATGGTCTGGGGCTTGGAAACTTGCCGAGAGATTGCGTCATCTCTGAGAGCTAGCTCATGCTTTCTCTCTTCTTTCACGTGCCTCCCTTTCTGCTTCTCTTTCTTTCTTTTCTTGCAGGCGCGCGGCATCCTGCTGCGCCTTTATCCACTGGTCAAGTGCTGGCCAGTGTAACCGGCCTCCTTGCCCAGAGTTATGAGGGCTCTCTAGCTCATTTATGCGGAGTTTTTCTCTTGCGTTGTTCCTTTACATATGGGATGTAAAACACGATGACATCCTGTAACCTTATTCTTAAAATGCTTTCATTTGTTTCCCACATAACAGGAATATGTTGTCAGTTTCCATTGTTGTTGTGAAGGAAAGGGCAGATTATTCTGCTGTTTGCAGCGCTGAGGTTAAGTAATAATAAAATGTTGGGCACAGCATACATGTGCTAAAAAGGAATTAATGTTTCCTGGCGAAGTATGATGTTGATGAGTAGCCACAGCTCCGAGAAACAGTTGTCGCAAAAGGGGTCGCAAAGCACCTGAGATGGAAATGAAAAGATTTGCAGTATATCAGTCGCCAATTAGTTCCTCATTGGATGAGTCGGTTACGTGCTCGACTGCCGATCTCAGGGCCCGGGTTCGATTCCCCGCTCTGCCAACAATGAATTGGGGGAATTTATTTCTGATGATAGAAATCAATTTCTCGATGTAATTTGGTTCGGATCCCACAATAAGCTCCAGGGTCCCGTTGCTAGGTAACCAATTGGTTCTTAGCCACGTAAAAAATATCTAATCCTTCGGGTCAGCCTTAGGAGATCTGTTGAGCTGCTCAGTGGTCTGGTTAAACTAAGATATACTTAACTTTTCAGCGACCAGCTAAAGCAGAACGCATGGTTGTCGACAATAGTTATACTGCATTATATATAACAACAAATAAACATGGCTTGGAGAGAGAGAGAGAGAGAGAGAGAGAGAGAGAGTGAGAGAGAGAGAGAGAGTCAGATATTGGGGGAAAACTGAATTTAGCAGGAGTTGCTAAGTGTTACATGAGGTGTTAACAAAGTTTGACAATCATGGTTGAGCTCCCGGGGTTTCGACATTCATGTTTGGGGGCGGTTACACATTCGTTAGGTTTCCTAAGCTGCGTTTGTTTGTTTGTTTTTCTTTATTTTTTTCAAATCTTATTTATTAGTTGTCACAAAGTTATAATCGTTGTTATGTACGATTACGATATGCATTTAGTTACCCAGTTTAATCCTACATTTTCCTTTTATTAATTTCTTTCCAAAGCCTATATATGCTTTTTTAGTGTCTGGTTATTTTTATGCAGTGAGAATGATCCTTCGGTATTTATGAAAATTCAGTGGGATATTTTCCTTATGATTGTTTATGATTCACAAAAATAATCTGTTTCTGTATCCAATCAAAATTTTATATCAGAACTTGAACTTGATGTACTTTATTGGCGAAGTTTTATAAATCCAACGGGAAAACTATTTGGGGTTAGTGCTAAAAATCAGAATGTGGTTTAAAGTCTAACTACTGGTAAATGACATTCTCTCTCTCTCTCTCTCTCTCTCTCTCTCTCTCTCTCTCTCTCTCTCTCTCTCTCTCTCTATACATATATATATATATATATATAATATATATATATATATATATATATATATATATATATATATATATATATATATATATATATATATATATATATATATTATATATATATATAATATATATATCATATATATATATATATATATATATATATATATATATATATATATATATATATATATATATATATATATATATATATATATATATATATATAATATATATATATATATATATAATATTATGCATACAAATATATGCATATGTACACATCTGTAATTTGTATATATTTTGATTTACTTCTATGTAACAAGTCCATAAATGAAGTAAGAATTTTTAATGACATATCAGTAGCGATAAGAAAAGTTTTCATTGGAAAATGCAGTTGTTTTTTTCGTATTGTTACTGAAAATATCATTTAATCCTTTTCGTTATAATCGCGAAGCCAAAAAATGTCAATCTGTATTTACCCTACTATTGATATAAATAAAAGATATATATAAAAAAGTCTTAATTATTCAAATTGAACTTTTTCACTCGTATCATTTTTATGGAAAAGTAATTGGATAAGTATTTCTTAATTATTTTCTATTACGCTTGTAACATTTAACCCATAATGGAAAAGTAATTATTAAATAAAAATATTATTTATCACGACTCACAAACACGTTTCCGTAAGAATTAAAAAAGCTGAATATATTTTTGGTAAAATAAAACTAGTTTTATCGCTGTATGTTATAAGCGAATGTCATTAAGCCTTATACTTTAAGCGTTCATAGTATTTTTTTTTTCTATTTTGAGGCAGAATAGAAGGATTATTGTCAATATCACAGGCCAGCAACATTGGCAGCCTCACTGATGAAGCTGAGATAAATGACTATTGACACAGTTTTAACATTGGGTAACGTCATATGTATCTCAGGGGCAACTATTATTATTATTATTATTATTATTATTATTATTAATATTATTATTATTATTATTATTATTATTATTATTATTATTATTATTTATTTATTTATTTATTATTTATTTTTATTATGATTTTTTATTTGCTCTATCACAGTCCTTCAATTCGACTGTGTGGTATTTATAGTGTGGGGTTCCGAGTTGCATCCTGTCTCCTTAGGAGTCCATCACTTTTCTTACTACGTGCACCGTTTCTAGTATCACACTCTTCTGCATGAGTCCTGGAGCTACTTCAGCGTGTAGATTTTCTAGATTCCTTTTCAGGGATCTTGGGATTGTGCCTAGTGTTCCTATGATTATGGGTACAATTTCCACTGGCATATCCTATTATTATTATTATTATTATTATTATTATTATTATTATTATTATTATTATTATTATTATTAAAGAGAATGGCAGAATTAAGCGAGTTGATTTTTATATATTGTTTTTTCTATTTTTCCTAACAATTCGCTTCTCAGGCTCAGCGATGTTTCTGAGTAAGTGGCCAATATTCATATTGGGAATTTTCAAAAAATTTTATAAATGCTGAAGGTAATCTTTTATTAGAGCAGGATATCAGGTCCAGGTCAAGCAGGGTGGTCGTCAGTGCCGGTATTATTCCGTAGGCGTAGTTCATTTCGGAGGCGGAGTCGTCTTCGGAATAATACCTGACTGACGACGACCCCTGCTTGACCTGGACCTGATATCCTGTTCTAATAAAAGATTACCTTCAGCATCTATAATATTTTGGTTTTTGAGTTATTCCCAATATGAATATTGGCCAGTTACTCAGAAGCATCGCTGAGCCTGAGAAGCGAATTATAAGAAAAATAGAAAAAAAACAATATAAAATCAACTCGCTTAATTCTGCCATTCTTTTTAACAGTGTTTGCCTAAAAGAGGGTCTTCTACCAAAATATTGTTGTTGTTATTATTTTATTTTATTATTATTATTCATTATTAGTTATTATTATTATTATTATTATTATTATTATTATTATTGAGATTTTTTGTCTAGATGAGAGGTAAAAACTTCGATAAAAGTTAAGTTACAAAAAAAAAAAAATTAAAAGTATGTTTCTTGGCATTTACGATAATAATAATAACAATAATAATACTACTACTACTACTTAATAATAATAATAATTAATAATAATAATAATAATAATAATAATATTATTTTATAATGGGACGTAGAGGGCATCCTGTTTTATGAAGTTTTTGGTATGCCGTAAAAGTAAGGGGAAGACTCGGCCATTTTCTTTGATATTTTACTCAAAACTAACTGTTTTTTTTGTTCAGTCACCGTGAGGGTATTGGCTATTTTCCTCACGTCTCTATTGAATTTCATTTGTAGAGAGGTTACCGACGGCAACTCTGACAATTTAGTATAAGTATTATCATCACTTAGTAAGTCATTTGCTTTCGAATTGTATGTATTAGTATCCATAATCACCAGTGACCCACCTTTATCAGCTTTCATTATTCTGATGTGTTGTTGTCTTTAAATTTAAAAGGCTAGTTTTGTGTCTTTTCGTTAAAATACTGTTCTGTTTACCCAGATGATTATCTAATAAAATACCTTTTAAAAAATTCAATTGAAAATCATTATGTCTGAAATTAAAATAATTTATATTGCTAATGCCCTGTAACAAGTCGTGTTTACTTGTTCCTAAACAACAGCTCAAACCCAAACCCAATCATTCTTTTTGTTCTTTAGTGATAGCAAGGGAAGATCAATTGGTAATGTGACTATTCTGTCCGATTTTTGTCCAAACAGTCTTGTCAATCAATCTTTTTAGTTTATTGTTTAACTTGGAATTATGTGCCACACCCCTGTACAAAGCCACCTCACCTGCATTTCGTTTGGCGCCCTCAAACCTAGCTGATTGGAGAAGTTCTTCTAAAGCCGCCATCTGTCTTCTCAATCCCAAATGTGCAGATTCTACTTCCCATGCCGTCTCCTTGACCCTGTCCTCAAGAAACATTCGCTGGTACTCTGGGAATTCCTCGCCTCCAAATGACTTGTAACTGATGCGACCATAAGTTCTTGGCACTACGTGTTCTTGTCAACAGTTTTTCAAGAATTTAAGCTGGTTTTTCTTTTTGATGAAAGAAGTCCATCTTCCTACTAGCTTCCTATATTCACAGAGTTCTTGTTGGTTATGAAAAATCACCGATGTCCGTTCCATGAGTGTAGACGTGGATAAAAATTCAAAGAAACCTCATAATCACATGAGTTAATAAAATAAAATGGAAAAGTAAATCCACAGTAATATGTCTGATCTGTTATTTAAAATACAAAGCAGAGAGCTTTCGAAGACCTGCACGGTCCTCCTTGTCAATCTGAATACAATTACTAACAGTGACCATACAAGAACTCTGTTTTTCGACTAGTTTACAAATAGCCTGTTTGATGATGTAGTTGGCTCTTCACGTTATCCCCTCGTTCTCCAACGGCAAACCAGCTAATCGCCTAGATCTTCGAAGTGGCGGTTCGTCTCTTGAATCGTTTGATATGTTATCCATAGCAGCTTGGGCGCCTGCAACTAGGGACACGGGATGGGTCTCTGTTACCTGAACGAAAGAAGATGAGGCAGCGGCAGTATCAGAGGTGGCTAGATTATTGGTGTTATTACCATGCAACCTATATCTGTTATAATCTCTGATAAACTGACAGCCCTTTTTAAATTTAAAAGACACAAAGACATCAGAATAATGAAAGCTGATAAAGGTGGGTCACTGGTGATTATGGATACTAATACATACAATTCGAAAGCAAATGACTTACTAAGTGATGATAATACTTATACTAAATTGTCAGAGTTGCCGTCGGTAACCTCTCTACAAATGAAATTCAATAGAGACGTGCGGAAAATAGCCAATACCCTCACGGTGACTGAACAAAAACAGTTAGTTTTGAGTAAAATATCAAAGAAAATGCCGAGTCTCCCTTACTTTTACGGCATACCAAAACTTCAATATTATTATTATTATTATTATTATTATTATTATTATTATTATTATTATTATTATTATTATTATTATTATTATTATTATTATTATTATTATTATTATTATTATTATTATTATTATTATTATTATTATTATTATTAGATATCCTAAAACAGCTACCGATGAAACTCCCGAGACGGCTCGTATTACGCATATTCCCTTTCTTGTAACTTTCCCCAAGCAAGACTTTACCGAAGCATTTGCATATGAATGAAGCCAACGACGAACATACTTTCTTTTCCCTTTCGAGTGGGAATGAGAAGTCCTTGCCAACCAAACCGCAGAGAGTGACTCCAGGTCCTGAGAATGAATTGGGAGTAATTAGACACAGAAGGGTAGAAATAGTTCCACCAGACTGTTAATCCAGTGACTGACTTTGTCCGTCGATTGGCAGTCAAGATCTTCAGGAATTTAGTGTGTACCTATCTAATTAAAAATAAGTTAAGACAAAAGATAATATATTCGTATATTCATCAATTTACCTACATTCCAACTTGCCAGGATAGCTCAAATGTATCATTTTATGACCACCCACGAATCTCACGTTTTTATTCTCCGTATAAAAGATTCTTTGTTTTTCATAAACAACCCAGAAATGAATACCCCGGGGAAATATGCAAAGGAACCTTGATAAATTGTTACCCACTTTGAGGGGCGGGTCAGCGCATGAAATTCATTTTTTATTTGGTTTAGTAACCTGGCGTCACACCACAAATGACCAGAGAGGGATATGAATATTTATGGGAATGAGGGCATGATGGAGTAGGGTGGAAGAAATAAGGGTTTGGATTTTCGGTTCATGAAAATAGTTGTAAATCTTTTTTTGTAATTCCATTCTCCCTCAGGGGACCGATAGATTATCTGGGGTTTCTGAGCGATGCATTACATTACGCTGAATGAAATACATTTGCGATGAAGGGGAGAGGAATTTATTTCGTCGGAGCTTATTGAGTTCGGGTCTCTTGATGAAGGAGGGACGGGGACCAGGATATATATATATTATATATATTATATATATATATATATATATATATATATATATATATATATATGTTTTTTTTTTCCTTATGCACAGTGACATATTTTGTTCACAAACATAACTACAACTGCTGTTTGATACCAAATTCAGGGAACCTCAGAATGACATAGCCTGAAGGAGAATGTATAAGTGATAGTCGATTCTCCCCCAGGGAGACTCGGGGATACATTCACTGAAAAGTGGTCGCTTCCCAGCAACTGGGGAGTTCGAGTCTCCCCGGTGAAGAATCGCTTGTCGCTTACAAATCCCCCTTTGGTATATGTTGTTCCGAACTAGAGTGAATTTAATCTGAAGAGACATTTGTAACTTGAAGTTTGTATGTATGTATGTATGAATATAATAAATAAAACAGGCACACACATATTTATATTGCAACACACCACTCTTATTATATTATATATATATATATATATATATATATATATATATATATATATTATATATATATATTATATTTCACGGTGCTTATGGAAAAATACTATATATGTGTATATACATGTATCTACATACAAATATATTATATATATATATATAATATATATATATATATATATATATATATATTATATATATATATGATATATATAATATATATATATATATAATATATATATATATATATACATACACACACACACACAATATATATATATATATATATATATATATATATATTGTGACGAAGTGGCCAAGAGTATCTGGGTCTGGACACCATCAATACTTGGTGCACGAAGTAGCCAAAGATCTGTGTCTAGACACCATTAATATTTGTTAACCCAAATTGCCAAGTATCTGGTTATTTCACTTACCATTTATACTTGTTAGCATAAGAGATCCTTTTATTCCTGGGTCTGGGACACCCTTTGTACTTAGGACACAGTTTGTTCAAGTACCTGGTTATTACTTACCTCACTACAGCCAGACACCTGACCCTTCATCACAAATACTAAACGACAGAATACTCTAAAGGTAATAGTGACCCCTTATATAACTGAACAGTCAAGAAAACAATCAGTCTAAGTTCATTAAAACGGATGTGAGGTAATCTTAATTAAAGGGCATCACTTCCTCTATAATTTCAAATCTAAGTATTTCCCTGATTCTGATTTACTTGTGGGAAACGGCACAATTATCACTCTATAACCTAAACAAAATAAAATATAATACTATATTGTTATATACTGGAGGAAGTAAATGAAACTCTTCCAAAAATTTTAAATAAAAAAATTTATTTCTAAATTCAAAATTTATAAGTGAAATTCACAATCTCAGGGAAATTCTTATTACTTGAAACAAAAGTTTAATTAATTCTTGAATTAATTATTAAGCAAAATTAAATCAAAGTTTA
>NC_061097.1:25586630-25606191 GCF_015104395.2 Macrobrachium nipponense
GATTTCTTTCATCCAACAACGTTGATTACAACTTAGTGCCCATTCTTGGCGGCTCTAAGGACTCCATTCTCACAAATACTAAACATCGTGGAGAGACACAGCAATACAACCCCACCACCTACTCAATTCCGTATCTAATTGTTCTAGCATTTTCCTGCTTAAGAGTTACGATTACTGTATAATATATATATATATATATATATATATATATATATATATATATATATATATATATATATATATATATATATATATATATATACTTATATATATGTGTGTATATAATATATATATATAGATACATGTGCGTCTTATATATAATACGTATAAAATACAGAACATACATAGCTGGTAATTTTCTCAAATAATATATAAATACGCCGTCACATGGCGGTAAACGAGAAGAATGCCAACAAGTTTCGATGCAGGGCAGCGCACTAGAACCAGGTCATCCACTGACGATAATAACAGCAATAACAGTACAGCAACTAGAAAAACCTTTCATAGCTATAACGACAGTACCGAACCCCTCGGAGTAACAGCTGCTGCGGTCAGGTGGTTAATGACCTTGTTGTTGCCAGGGATCTTAATCAAGTAGTAATTTACCGATGTAGCTTACTTGCAGAAGGCTCCCTCAAGAACATTATTAAGGGATTACCGCGAAACGATGGGGAACTCGTAGGCCTTCCTACAGTAAATATGAAGGAATACAGAATTTAGGCCAAAGGTCCAATACCGGGACCTAAGAGGTCATTCGGCACTGAAATGGAAATTGGCAGTAAAACGTTTGAAAGGCGTAACAAGAGGAAAAGTATATCTTAGTTTAACCAGCCCACTGAGCAGATTAACAGCTCTCCTAGGGCTGGCCCGAAGGATTTGATATTTTTACGTGGCTAGGAACCAACTGGTCACCTAGCAACGGGACCTACAGCTTATTGTGGGATCCGAACCACATTACATCGAGAAATTAATTTCTAATCACCAGAAATAAATTCCTCTGATTCCGCGTTGGCAGAGCCGACAATCGAACCTCGGCCCACCGGATTGGTAACAGAACTCGAAAACCACTCGTTCAAAACCTCAAAGAAGTTGCACTATGAATCACTCGTTACGAGACGGTAGAAAGTAAGATGGGAGAAAGAGAATAAGAAGAGGTACAGTAAAAGGAACGAAAGGAAGTGCAGCTAGGGGACGAAGGCACACTGCAAAGAACCTTAAGTAATGCCTACAGTGGACCGCATGAAGTGCACTGACTGCTCTACACCGCTACGGGGTCCTAACTACGACTGGGCCAAGCGTTGTCCACGAAAATAGATTTGATGCCGGATAATAGGCATGAAGATTTACACAAGAACGCTGTAGATTTAAAAGCAGTGGTATACTATATGATTATTTAAGGAATTTGTGATTTTTACCATTGGGAAAGGAAACTGATTTCATAGAGCCTAAATCCCCCGAGCCCCAACAATGAAGCTTTCACTACTATTATTATTATTATTTTTTTTTCCTTTTGCTCTATCACAGTCCTCCAATTCGACTGGGTGGTATTTATAGTGTGGGGTTCCGGATTGCACCCTGCCTCCTTAGGAGTCCATCACTTTCCTTACTATGTGCGCCGTTTTTAGGATCACACTCTTCTGCATGATTCCTGGAGCTACTTCAGCCTCTAGTTTTTCTAGATTCCTTTTCAGGGATCTTGGGATCGTGCCTAGTGCTCCTATGATTATGGGTACAATTTCCACTGGCATATCCTTCTTATTTCTATTTTCAGATCTTGATACTTATCCATTTTTTCCCTCTTTCTTCTTGACTTTGTCAATCAACGTTACGTCTGGTCTATTTGCACGTATCACCCTATCCGTTCTGATACCATAGTCCCAGAGGATCTTTGCCTGATCATTTTCTATCACTCCCTCAGGTTGGTGCTCGTACCACTTATTACTGCTAGGTAGCTGATGTTTCTTGCACAGGCTCCAGTGGAGGGCATTTGCCACTGAATCATGCCTCTTTTTGTACTGGTTCTGTGCAAGTGCCGGGTATTCGCTTGCTTTGTGGTTTATGGTTTCATTTTTCGTATTGCACTTCCTACAAAGGGGAGAGATGTTATTTCCGTCTATCGTTCTTTGAACATATCTGGTTCTTAGGGCCTGATCTTGTGCCGCTGTTATCATTCCTTCAGTTTCAGCTCTCCCCTCTGTAGCCATTACCATGTGTCATCGCTGGCTAGTTCTTTAGTCTGTCTCATGTATTGTCCGTGCATTGGTTTGTTGTGCCACTCCTCTGTTTTGTTTGTCATTCTCCTGTCTCTGTATATTTCTGGGTCTTCGTCTACTTTTAATAGTCCTTCTTCCCATGCACTCTTTAGCCACCCATGCACTCTTTAGCCACTCGTCTTCACTGGTTTTCAGATATTGCCCCAGTGCTCTGTTCTCGATGTTGACGCAGTCCTCTATGCTTAGTAGGCCCCTCCCTCCTTCCTTTCGTGTTATGTATAGTCTGTCCGTATTTCCTTGAGTCTCTGCATATATTCTTTCCTGATCGAGTCCTTCATCTCTTGGTGTTTTATATCCACTCCTTCCATTATTCCACGGTAAATTTTTTGTATCCATTCTCATCTATGTGTTTTTGATGTTGCTCCATCTGGTAGCTTTAACCTTCAGTTTCTGTTTACTTTGCCCTTTTTTTTGTATGTTGACTAAGGCGCATTTTTCTATTCCGAACTCCATCCTGAGGTTCCCAGATACAATCTGTACAGTCTGGATTAGGGTATCTATTTCCTTGATGCTCTTACCATACAGCTTGATGTCGTCCATGAACATCAGATGGTTGATTCTGTTGCCTCTTTTCTTGAGTTGGTCCCCAGCATCCATCTTCTGTAGTACTTTTATCATGGGAATCATGGCTATTACGAAGAGTAGTGGGGACAGTGAGTCGCCCTGGAAGATCCCTCTCCTGATATTAACCTCTGCTAGTCTTATTCCAGAGCTTGTAAGTATTGTATTCCAGTTGCGCATTGTATTTTTGAGGAAGATGATGGTGTTTTCCTCTGCCCCATATATTTTCAGGCATTCTATTAGCCATGTGTGTGATATCATGTCGAAGTCTTTCTTATAGTCTATCCATGCCATGTTTAGGTTGGGTTTCCTCATCCTACTGTTCTTCATTACCATTTTGTCTATCAGGAACTGGTCTTTTGTGCCCCTACACTTCCTTCTGCAGCCTTTCTGTTGGTGGGGGATGGTGTTTGTCTCCTCTAGGTAGTTGAATACCCTTTCATTGATGATACCTGTTAGTAACTTCCACATTATTGGTAGGCAGGTGATAGGCCTGTAGTTACTGGCTATATTTCCCTTACTCTTGTCTTTTTGTACTAAGGATGTTCTTCCTGTGGTCATCCATTTGGGTGCATGGTGATTTGAGATAAAATGCTGGAGTTGTTCTGCTATTCGTGGGTGTAGGGCCTTGAAGTTTTTGAGCCAGTATCCATGGACTTCATCGGGACCTGGGGCTTTCCAGTTTGGCATTTTCTTTAGTTGTGTCTGACTGTGCCTGTCGTGACCTCTGTGAACCTTTGTTTTATTCTCCCTGTTTCTTCTTCCTTGACTTCCAGGAGCCATGTTGCATGGTTTGTTTGTGGGTATACTGGATTGCTCCATATGTTTTTCTTTCCAAGGTCTCTTACTTGGTTCGGCTTCAGGAATTTCTTGGTGGTTGTCTTCCCCTCTTAGTTGGCTGTATAATCTTTTCTGGTTGGTTCCGAATAGTTTGTTCTGTTGGATCCCTTATTCCTGTTTATGTATCGTTGGATCTTATGTGCTTTGGCCTTAAGCCTCTGTTTTACATCTTCTATTGTGTTGTTTAGTCCCCTCTCTTGTACTTTGTATTTCTCGTTGAGTTCCTCCCTTGTTTTCTTGCTTCTTAGCCTTTTTTCTGCCATCTCTTTCAGTTGACTCAAGTCAGGTCTCATCACCATGATTTGCTTTTCCAGGCGCCTTTTCCAAGGTGGTTGCTGTTTTGGTTTCTGTTGGGTTGGTTGTGCTGGTGGTGTTGGTGTTCGAATCCCCATCAATTCTGCTACTAATCTTTTGCCTGTCCTGCATATGCCAAAGTTATTTTGTTTGTTTCTGTGATACTGGTGGTGTGTATTATGCCCATTATTTCAAAAAAACACCCCCCCCCCCCCCCCCGACCTCACTTGTTTTCTCCCTTAATTTCTTGGTGTTGTAGGCTTTCATGGAGGGGATCTTTGTTCTCTCGTATCTGGCTCCATCCATTGTCTAATCTTTTCTACCCATTCCGTCCTCTCTGTCACTTCGTCGGTGTTTCTTCGTGTGTCGTTGTTTGATACCTCATCATCCCTGTCATCTTCTGTGGCATCGTCTCTCAGTTCGTTTTCGTGTAATTCGTTGTCGTGTGACATTTCCCTTTCCAGTTCTTCTCTTTCTGTTGAGGACAGCCAGTTGTTTTTCTTTATGTTCCTTACTTGGTCTGCCAGCCTCTGCTCTGTTTCGGGGGGTGTTACTCCTCTTATTCCAGATGTTGACCAACCCTCTTCTATATCCTCTCTCTGTCGTGTTGCTTCTGAGGTAGCATCTCCATATTTCCTTATTTTCTCTCTTATCCCTTTCTTCCTTTGGTTTGCTTCTGGAGCTCCAAATCTCAGGCTGTTGGTTACTGTCCGTTGTGGTGGTCAGTTGCTGGATGACGACCTCCAAGTACCTGACAGTCTTCCCCTTCAATTGGGTTGAATACCTGGCTGCCGGACGAAGCTCCTCTGTTGCCAGAGGTTCCATTTACGTCGTTGTCGTTTATTCCTTCACTTCTTAACATCATTGCTGAGTTTTGCTATTTAACCCATAGCTGGACCCTACCCCATCAGGGATAGGTACTCATTTACAGCTGAGTAGACTGAGGAAATTATGGTAAAGATCCTTTCCCAAGGAATCAACGCCGAGGAGAGCGGTCACCCATCCAACCAAACGACTGACCAGCCCCAATGTTGCTTAACCAGGCCACTATTATTATTATTATTATTATTATTATTATTATTATTATTATTATTATTATTATTATTCACCAAATGAAACCTATTCATATGGAACAAGCCCACAAGAACCATCGACATGAAATTCAAGCTTCCAAAGAATGTGGGATTTACTACGAAGAAGTATTATTTAATAAATTAACAAATAGATAAAAATGCATTAAAATGCAAGGAGCATAGTATAAGGGTAGTAATGCTATACATCTTAGTTTGAACTTCTGAAGAAGTTCCAATAGCACGACTCCTCTGGGAGGGTCTGTTCCCACAGTCCAACATTGTGAGGAATTTAAAAGGACCTCAGGAACTGAGAAGTTCGACAGCGAGGAACATTTATTCCACATTGGTGCTGCTGTGCAGCGAATCTGGTTGCTCTCGGCAGATACAGGGATCAGGGATCAATTGTGAATGTAAAAGATCTCTACTGGTCCAAGTCATAATTGCTACTATTAGGAAACAGACATGATTCAAGACTCCTTTCCACTAAGCTAAAAACCATCGATTGTAAAGCAAGAGATTTTCCTCTAACGGTGTCCATGAAAACACTTCAATTCAATCTTTTTAAACGTTTGATTTAAAAAATTTGCCACGTTAAGAGCTGCTGAAGAAAAATAAATAATGGTAGCCAAGAATTAAATTCGTACTTTTCTAGCAAATAAAAGGGGTAGTGAACGCAATCCTCATGTTCATGGAACCCTGGGTAGATTTTTAACAAATATGAATAAGTGTGATTTTTGCAAAAACAAAAAGGGTCAGAATAAATAGGCTATCTATCTATCTATATATATATATATATATATATATATATATATATACATATATACATATATATATATATATAATATATATATATATATATATATATATATGTAGATAGATAGATAAATAGATAGATAGATAAGATAGATAGATAGATAGCCTATTTATTCTGTATTGTGTGTGTGTGTGTGTGTGTTTGTGTGTGTGTGTGTATAACTGAATCACGAAAGTTAGGAACGTGATAAAATCCATAAAGAAAGATATATGCCACGAAGGAAAATAAAAAACGGAGTACCCGCGAGACCTTTCGATGTTCAGACGTCGTTTACTAAGCAGATGAACTGACATACATGAGGAAAAAGACAAAACAAGAAGATTGGTATAACTGACAGATATATTATAAATGTGCTATACATACTAACCCGACCCCCCATATCCCGCATAGATATTATATATAAGATATATAGATATGTTATAGAATTAATACTAAATATCTAGATATAGATCATAGAAGATATATATAGATATAAATATAGAATCTATAGTATTACTATATAAAAATCCCCTAAGAATATATATACAATAGATAATATATATATAGATAGAGATATATAATATAAATATAGATATTATTAATATTATATTATATATATAGTATATATATATTATAATATATATATTATATTAATCTAATTATTATCTTATATATATCATATATATATATATATACATATATATATATATATATATATATATATATATATATATATATATAATATATATAATATATATAATAATATATATATATAATATATATATAGATATATATATATATATATAATATATATATATCTGAATATATATATAATTTTCGTTTTTAAAAGCAATTGCTTTAGTGGCATCAATAAGTTTCTTGCAGGTATCTTCATACCGACGAAGTTTTTGCGATTCTCGTTCGTCAATTTCTGGTGAAAAATACGCTGACTTCCTTCTTCCATTTATTGAATTTTGTCACGACAGCTGTTTGCGCCTTATGGCATTATCAAGCGACTACTGATTTACAATCTGACCTTTCGGCCTATTTATCTCATCGTGTGGGGAGGTATGACCTTGAGGTATGGGTACTGGTTAGTCTAGGGATTAACAGCTTTAAGGGCGTTGTTTTAGATACAAAGAACATAAGGACATATGTTACTGTGACAATAAGAGTGAAAGTTTAAACAGTGGTTAAATAAATATTCAAAATACAATGCAATGTGCTAGAGTTTCCTTAAATGTATGTTAAAATTTAATATGTTACATGATGGTTTTAGATAAAAATTACAAAATTACATACAGGAATGAAAATGAATATAGAAATCCAAATACGGGAGTACAAATAGATATATATTTTATAGCATGCATAAAAGGTACAAGAGATAATTTCTGTTTATACATAAATGTGTATGATTTAAATGTTTGAGTGTGTGTGTGTGTGTGTGTATGTCCAAAATGGTCTACGTTGGTTAACGGTTGCTGATTTCGTTGGTTGGGCGGGGTCTCAGGCGACCTGAGTAAGGATGTTTACTTGACTTTCGCTGACGCTGGGTCTTCTCATGTCTTCCAAGGGGCGCGATGTTCTCGGTGGATTGGGGCGCGCTGTCTGGTCCCTGTTGGCTTGGGTATTCCTTCTCCTGCTGGAGGGGAGTATATGCTCCGATTCTTGTTGGACGTTCAAGGTCGGCTTCTGAATAGCGATGCTCACCGCTTCCGTTATTAAGAGGCGACCGTAGTTTTCTTCTCTGTGCACGACCTGGGTGCCTTCTATGAGCTCTTGTAGAGATGGCTTCCTGTCGTGAACATCTATGTAATGTTGATGGATGGCCCCTTGATATCTATGAGCCAGCAGACGTCTCCGAAGGCTCGTTGTAGTGTGCCCGATGTAGTTTTGGCTGTGAGGTTTACACACCTCCTCTGGACAAGTAAATTTGTAAACTACATTCGTGCAAACATACTCCTTGGTCCCCCCGGAGCGGTGCTGTTCTTCATTATTAAGGCTGCTACAAGGTTGGGCTTACTATATATCCTGAGGCTTATTTTATGGTAAGGGGCTTTTGGGGTTACGCCTCTGTTTATTATCCCGCGTAGTGTGCAGCAATCCTCCTTGTATGCAGACCCATAATGTACACGATGGTAAATAATCAAGTTCTCGTTTTTACCCATCGTGTTGGATTGGTAAAATTCGTCCATTTTCTTTTTTATTGCTGCTTCGATAATTTGATCTGCATACCCGTTGTTTGTCAGCAGTTGGCGAATTCGGTCGAGTTCGTTGTTGTTGTTAGTATTATTATCATTATTATTATTATTATTATCATTATTATTATTATTATTATTCAGAAGATGAACCTATCCATATGGAACAAGCCCACCAGAGGGGAGATTGACTGGAAATTCAAGCTTCCAAAGAATATTCTGTCATTCACTGGAAAGAAGTAATAACAGAAGGTAATGGGAAATACAGAATGAAAAGATCGCTAATCAGTGAGAGAGAGAGAGAGAGGAGAGAGAGAGAGAGAGAGAGATTTTTATTAGCGACTTGTGTTTGTGATGGTTAATTTTTCCGAATCCTTTTCACATACAATTTACGATTGTTAACAAATGTCCCCCTACTCAAGTCATTCTTCAATTGAATGCCTCCATTCAATTGAATTATTATACCATTCTACCATCTTTCTTCGTAAATAGAGTGAATGTCACTTTCAAATTATCATAAAAAATAGCAACGCTGTCAGCTCATACCGAACCAAGAAATCAAGTTTGGCATTTTCTTTAGTTGGTGTCTGACTGTGCCTGTCGTGACCTCTGTGAACCTTTGTTTTATTCTCCCTGTTTCTTCTTCCTTGACTTCCAGGAGCCATGTTGCATGTTTGTTGTGTGATACTGGATTGCTCCATATGTTTTCCCATAGTCTCTTACTTGGTTCGGCTTCAGGAATTTCTTGGTGGTTGTCTTCCCCTCTTAGTTGGCTGTATAATCTTTTCTGGTTGGTTCCGAATAGTTTGTTCTGTTGGATCCCTTATTCCTGTTTATGTATCGTTGGATCTTATGTGCTTTGGCCTTAAGCCTCTGTTTTACATCTTCTATTGTTGTTGTTTAGTTCCCCTCTCTTGTACTTTGTATTTCTCGCCTTGAGTTCCTCCCTTGTTTCTTGTTTCTTAGCCTTATTTTGTTTTTTTCTGCCATCTCTTTCAGTTGACTCAAGTCAGGTCTCATCACCATGATTTGCTTTTCCAGGCGCCTTTTCCAAGGTGGTTGCTGTTTTGGTTTCTGTTGGGTTGGTTGTGCTGGTGGTGTTGGTGTTCGAATCCCCATCAATTCTGCTACTAATCTTGCTCCTGCATATGCAAAGTTATTTGTTTCTGTGATACTGGTGGTGTGTATTATGCCCATTATTTCATTGACCTCACTTGTTTTCTCCCTTAATTTCTTGGTGTAGGCTTTCATGGAGGGGATCTTTGTTCTCTCTGTATCTGGCTCCATCCATTGTCTAATCTTTTCTACCCATTCCGTCCTCTCTGTCACTTCGTCGGTGTTTCTTCGTGTGTCGTTGTTTTGATACCTCATCCATCCCTGTCATCAATTCTGTGGGGCATCGTCTCTCAGTTCGTTTTCGTGTAATTCGTTGTCGTGTGACATTTCCCTTTCAGTTCTTCTCTTTCTGTTGAGGACAGCCAGTTGTTTTTCTTTATGTTCCTTACTTTGGTCTGCCAGGCCTCTGCTCTGTTTTCGGGGGGTGTTTTACTCCTCTTATTCAGATGTTGACCAACCCTCTTCTATATCCTCTCTCTGTCGTGTTGCTTCTGAGGTAGCATCTCCATATTTCCTTATTTTCTTCTCTTGTCCATTTCTTCCTTTGGTTTGCTTCTGGAGCTCCAATCTCAGGCTGTTGGTTACTGTCGTTGTGGTGGTCAGTTGCTGGATGACGACCTCCAAGTACCTGACAGTCTTCCCCTTCAATTGGGTTGAATACCTGGCTGCCGGACGAAGCTCCTCTGTTGCCAGAGGTTCCATTTACGTCGTTGTCGTTTATTCCTTCACTTCTTAACATCATTGCTGAGTTTTGCTATTTAACCCATAGCTGGGACCCTACCCCAATCAGGGGATAGGTACTCAATTTACAGCTGAAGTAGACTGAGGAAATTATGGTAAAGATCCTTTCCCAAGGAATCAACGCCGAGGAGAGCGGTCACCCATCCAACGACTGACCAGCCCCAATGTTGCTTAACCAGGCCACTATTATTATTATTATTATTATTATTATTATTATTATTATTATTATTATTATTATTATATTCACCAAAGAAACCTATTCATATGGAACAAGCCACAAGAACCATCGACATGAAATTCAAGCTTCCAAAGAATGTGGGATTTACTACGAAGAAGTATTATTTAATAAATTAACAAATAGATAAAAATGCATTAAAATGCAAGGAGCATAGTATAAGGGTAGTAATGCTATACATCTTAGTTTGAACTTTTGAAGAAGTTCCAATAGCACGACTTCCTCTGGGAGGCTGTTCCACAGTCCAACATTGTGAGGATAAAGGACCTCAGGAACTGAGAAGTTCGACAGCGAGGAACATTTATTCCACATTGGTGCTGCTGTTCAGCGAATCTGGTTGCTCTCGGCAGATACAGGGATCAGGGATCAATTGTGAATGTAAAAGATCTCTACTGGTCCAAGTCATAATTGCTACTATTAGGAAACAGACATGATTCAAGACTCCTTTCCACTAAGCTAAAAACCATCGATTGTAAAGCAAGAGATTTTCCTCTAACGGTGTCCATGAAAACACTTCAATTCAATCTTTTTAAACGTGATTTAAAAATTTGCCACGTTAAGAGCTGCTGAAGAAAAATAAATAATGGTAGCCAAGAATTAAATTCGTACTTTTCTAGCAAATAAAAGGGGGTAGTGAACGCAATCCTCATGTTCATGGAACCCTGGGTAGATTTTTAAACAAATATGAATAAGTGTGATTTTTGCAAAAACAAAAAGGGTCAGAATAAATAGGCTATCTATCTATCTATATATATATATATATATATATATATATATATATATATATATATATATATATATATATATACATATACATATATATATATATATATATATATATATATATTATATATATATGTAGATAGATAGATAAATAGATAGATAGATGATAGATAGATAGATAGATAGCCTATTTATTCTGTATTGTGTGTGTGTGTGTGTGTTGTTTGTGTGTGTGTGTATAACTGAATCACGAAAGTTAGGAACGTGATAAATCCATAAATAAAGATATATGCCACGAAGGAAAATAAAAAAAAAAACGGAGTTACCCGCGAGACCTTTCGATGTTCAGACGTCGTTTACTAAGCAGATGAACTGACATACATGAGGAAAAAGACAAAACAAGAAGATTGGTATAACTGACAGATATATAAATGTGTATATATATATATATATATATATATATATAGATATATATATATATATATCTATATATATATATATATATATATATATATATATATATATATATATATATATATATCTATATATATATATCTATATATATATATTATATATATATATATATATATATATATATATATATATATATATATATATATATATATATATATATATATATATATATATATATATATATATATATATATATATATATATATATATCTATATATATATATATATCTATATATATACATATATATATATATACGATATATATATAGATATATATATATATATATATATATATATATATATATAGATATATATATATATATATATATATATATATATATATATATATATATATATATATATATATAATATATATATAATTTTTCGTTAAAAGCAATTGCTTTAGTGGCATCAATAAGTTTCTTGCAGGTATCTTCATACCGACGAAGTTTTTTGCGATTCTCGTTCGTCAATTTCTGGTGAAAAATACGCTGACTTCCTTCTTCCATTTATTGAATTTTGTCACGACAGCTGTTTCGCCTTATGGCATTATCAAGCGACTACTGATTTACAATCTGACCTTTCGGCCTATTTATCTCATCGTGTGGGAGGTATGACCTTGAGGTATGGGTACTGTTAGTCTAGGGATTAACAGCTTAAGGGCATTTTGTTTTTAGATACAAAGAACATAAGGACATATGTACTGTGACAATAAGAGTGAAGTTTAAAACAGTGGTTAAATAAATATTCAAAAATACAATGCAATGTGCTAGAGTTTCCTTAAATGTATGATTTAAAATTTAATATGTTTACATGATGGTTTTAGATAAAAAATTACAAAATTACATACAGGAATGAAAATGAATATAGAAATCCAAATACGGGAGTACAAAATAGATGTATATATTTTATAGCAGCATAAAGGTACAAGAGATAATTTCTGTTTATACATAAATGTGTGGTATGATTTAAATTTGAGTGTGTGTGTGTGTGTGTGTGTATGTCCAAAATGGTCTACGTTGGTTAACGGTTGCTGATTCGTGTTGGGCGGGGTCTCAGCGACCTGAGTAAGGATGTTACTTGACTTTCGCTGACGCTGGGTCTTCTCATGTCTTCCAAGGGGCGCGATGTTCTCGGTGGATTGGGGCGCGCTGTCTGGTCCCTGTTTGGCTTGGGTATTCCTTCTCCTGCTGGGAGGGGGAGTATATGCTCCGATTCTTGTTGGACGTTCAAGGTCGGCTTCTGATAGCGATGCTCACCGATTCCGTTATTAAGAGGCGACCGTAGTTTTTCTTCTCTGTGCACGACCTGGGTGCCTTCTATGAGCTCTGGTAGAGATGGCTTCCTGTCGTGAACATCTATGTAATGTTGATGGATGGCCCCTTGATATCTATGAGCCCAGCAGACGTCTCCGAAGGGTCGTTGTAGTGTCCCCGATGTAGTTTTGGCTGTGAGGTTTACACACCTCCTCTGGACAAGTAAATTTGTAAAACTACATTCGTGCACATCTCCTTCGGTCCCCCCGAGCGGTGCTGTTCTTCATTATTAAGGCTGCTACAAGGTTGGGCTTACTATATATCCTGAGGCTTATGGTATGGTAAGGGGCTTTTGGGGTTACGCCTCTGTTTATTATCCGCGTAGTGTGCAGCAATCCTCCTTGTATGCAGACCCATAATGTACACGATGGTAAAATAATCAAGTTCTCGTTTTTCGCCATCGTGTTGGGTTGGTAAAATTCGTCCATTTTTCTTTTATTGCTGCTTCGATAATTTGATCTGCATACCCACCCGTTGTTTGTCAGCAGTTGGGGGCGAATTGCGGTCCGAGTTCGTGTTGTTGTTAGTATTATTATCATTATTATTATTATTATTATCATTATTATTATTATTATTATTCAGAAGATGAACCTATCCATATGGAACAAGCCCACCAGAGGGGAGATTGACTGGAAATTCAAGCTTCCAAAGAATATTCTGTCATTCAATGGAAAGAAGTAATAACAGAAGGTAATGGGAAATACAGAATGAAAAGATCGCTAATCACAGAGAGAGAGAGAGAGAGAGAGAGAGAGAGAGAGTTTTATTAGCGACTTGTGTTTGTGATGGTTAATTTTTCCGAATCCTTTTCACATACAATTTACGATTGTTAACAAATGTCCCCCTACTCAAGTCATTCTTCAATTGAATGCCTCCATTCAATTGAATTATTATACCATTCTACCATCTTTCTTCGTAAATAGAGTGAATGTCACTTTCAAATTATCATAAAAAATAGCAACGCTGTCAGCTCATACCGAACCAAGAAATCAAGTTGAAAACCAAGTGTTATAATGGGCCTCGCCAGAAGCATTTACAGGTGAATTCCTAGTTCTGTAGTTTCAAGTAATTCTTTTTATTCTTCTTCAGATTTAGCCTTTACGATGACTTTGTTTTTTTCGACTGAGAATCGGGGACTGTCACAGCCAAGAATTTTCTTCAGTGAACGGTATATAACCAAGTCACTTTGAGGGGTTACTTCGCTTATTTTGAGTGTGATATACTGAGACCACACTGGAGGAGAAAAAATATCTTCCATAGTTATTCTTTTAAATGTTCTTCTCTTTTGAGATAAGAGTGTTTGGTACATATGGCTCTAAAGTAGCCATACTAGAGTTCTGGAGGGATTCCATTGACAATTCCTTTGAAGAAAGCATTGGGTCATCAGCAGAAATAGGAGGGGTTGCCATATAACGTGAAAACTTAGTTCATCCAGATATTCCACATACCCACCATGGAGTCACACTTAGAGGACGGGTTATCCCTTTAATTAGGGTCGTCCTAGGGGTAATTACCAGATATACACCCTATCTCCAGTGCTAAGGCGTCATGATGTCCGTCGAGATCAGACCCGGCACTGAGGGTAGGGTTTGACATTAAACTTTCCCCTCGCTCGACCACGTCAAGTACTCGAGTTCTACGGGTGAGGTGGCATGCCCTCCATCGTCACCCTTCTTCAAACCCCAAGAATTATTCTAAATCATGTTCACAACCAAGCAAAAAGTCATCAACATAAAATCTATACTTTACAGGGGGAGGAAGCAGAAAAAAGAAATGTTTTAGTAAAAGGAAAAGGGCTGACTTATTTAATTGGATCAACAGCTGGGCACCAAGACCCAGCGAGAAAGTAGTTCCCACCAGGCATCAGAGTCCAGTTGCTGAACCCTAAGCCTCCATCCTCGGCAAGGCTTCAGCATCTGGGGGGTGGGGGGATGGGGGGGCACCTTGCAACTACGCGGTGTTCCTACCAATGAGATGCAAGATTCGTCAATACAATGTAGATTCAAAAACTATTCTTAATTATCAGAAGATGGAACCTATACACATTTTTCTGTAAAAAAAAAATATACAAAGATTATTTTTATTTTCCTAGATAACGATAAATGAAAATTTTTAAAATGTTATATTTTTCTGTAAATATACAAAGCTTTTTATTAATAAAGTTGCTGTTGATGTTGTTATTATTATTATTATTATTATTATTATTATTATTATTATTATTATTATTATTATTATTATTATTATTATTATTATTATTTCAGTAGATGAAACCTATTATTATTTTGGAACAAGCCTACTACAGCGTTCATTAGGAAGAAGTGAGAAGAGGTAAAGGTAATACAGAAATAAAGCAAAACTACCGATAACAAAATAGCCTTCTGTTGTAACAATATGTTTTAATCACAAGCTCATATTTCCAATAATTTTGCTACGAAAACTAAGTTAGCTGCTGGATGTGCATAAATGAATGAGGTTGCCAAAGGGAGAATAATGTACCAACTTGTTTGCCATTTGAAAAAGAGCGCTATTATACTTCAATAATGTTCTGCTTCGTACAAGATTTCCAGAGAAGACTGGGACTTCCTAGACAACTGCCGTAAGGCCCATCTATCAGTTCACGATAATCACTTTGGGTGGTTTTATGAATAAGCCAATATACGCCTTACGCAACATTGGTCATCAACGAGAAACCTATACAATCTAGTCGACCGGTTTCCACATTTATTTTTACTTGAGCGTTTTTTTATGAAATGTTATTTGAGGCTTTATTTCATGAACTTATTGGAACGATTTTCATGTAATTTTATTAGAGCGATTTTCATGAACTTATTAGAGAGGTTTTCATGAATTTATTGTTTGTATGGTGTTTTTACGTCGAATGGAACCAGTGGTTTTCATTCGCAACAGTACCAACGGCTTGACGTGACTTCCGAACCACGTCAAGAGTGAACTTCTATCACCAGAAATACACATCTCTGACCCCTCAATAGAATCCCGAGAATCGAACTCGCGACCACGAAGGTGGTAGGCCCAGACCAAATCGACGACGCCACAGAGGCGCTACTGGGCATTTTACTTAACATATATATGTTTTACTTTAATAATAAAGATAGTTTTCATTTAGCATCATTCTAGTTACGATTGTCTCGGGAATTTAGATGTTCTCTAGAAAGCAGTTGATTAGATTCCGAATATGTTACGTAGAAAACAGGCTTTCAACTATATATATCTTTATGCAAAGATATGTCTGTACATCTAATTAAATGCCTTCCAGTTTACAAGCGATGCAAAGCGAGCTGTATTACAAAGTTGACGCCAATCAAACCTTCACAAAGTGATGCAGGCGTTTGCTAGGACATTACTCTAATTAAAACAGACAATAATTCTCTCTGTCCCTTCAGGTAAATTAATGTCCAAGATGAGGAACTGAGCCGAAGGAAACTGAACTTCAGAAAATGTTAGAAGTTGAAAATACGAAAAGGTCAGATGTTAAAGAATGTAAATTCTGTAACTTGAGCTTTTAGTTAAAACCTGTAAACTGTCATGGCAGTCAAGATGTCAGTTGATATGCAACTGAATATGATAGGATGAAGAACATCAAGGAATGACTGACAGAAGAAAAATAATTCCTTCATTAAAAACTATTCGACAAAAATCTTTCATTATTCCCAGAAAAATCCTGTCAACAAAGACTTCGCATTAATTACTGTCAGCCTTATAAAATTACTTGCTGCGTTCATTAATGACATTTCAAATGAACGTCTTCCATAAAAGTCTGGAAAAGGTATATGAGTGGATTTAATGATGAATAAAACTCTACGGTTACAGAAGAAAAACTCAAATTCCATTGGGATATTCCATTAGAAAGACCTTTACATGGGTTTAGCTTGGGTTTGTTTGTTCGTTTGTTTATGCCTTTTTTTATTATGATAATGATTTTAAAAAATATATTTGACTAAATTTCCGCATCAGTTAGTAAACTTCATCATCAAAAATGTGAATCTAATTATTACAAATTCGTAGAATTTTGACGTTGTCGTTTGAGACACAAGTCACTTTTTTTTAGTTTCAATCATTTTTTCCAAACCACTGGAGATTACCATATGATATTATTTCCGGTTCAGCGTAAGGGCAAACGTCACTAGAGTAGGCATAAGAGACATAACTCCGATTATTCCATTTCATGGAAAAAATATAGGAAGCCAGAATTTACTTTCTGTTGTATGATCCAGCATTCTGAAGCATCACGTGGTGAAATTACGTCATAATTCAGTTAGAAAATGTTATATCTAGAGTTTATGATAATTCGCGCTTAAGACAGTACGAAGAGGGAGTCGGAGAGGTTGGACAATAAGGTGGAGGAAAGAAAGCGGAAATGGAGGCAAAGTAAATAGCTACAAAGTGGGTACAGCGAGTGGCCGAAGGAACGCGGTAAACAATCTTTAGTAATGCCTACAGTGCACGAAGGGAGGTGTACTGACGGCACTAACCCCTATAGATAATCGACATCCGTTTGAAGCTATTTTTTCAATTTGTGAATTCTGGGCCATAAAATAGTTCTGTCATAGTCAAGTACTTCGAATATAAATGACACCAAGTCTTTGCCGTTCTATCACGTTTCAGGCAGCCAAGAGAAATAACGTATGATAAAAGGAATATAAAAAAGTATAACAACAACACAGAAAAAGATAACAACCTTCCCCATAGGAAAGGTATAAATATCTCCTTAATAATAAAAGGGAATTGGCTTCTTTAGCATCCGAGCAGGCTTGTAAACACATCTACCTAGACAAGCAGTTCTACACAGCTTCCCAAACAACCCCGTTCCCCCTCCCCCGCCCCCAGGTGGGGGGGGGGAATTTTTTTCTCCGCCCCCTGAAAAGTCTGTCATTCCCATCCGCCTTCCTTTTGCCGGCATCGGGGACCTCCGCTTAGGGCTACTGAAACCAAAAGTTTGTATTTATTTATTTACTTTATTATTATTATTTTTATTGTTGGGAAACTGGATGTTATGAATAGTACACCTTCACTCGGTTAATGATAATTTTCCTCCGGACTTTTCCCCTGTGTTTGCAGATTTTACTCAAGAGAATGCATGATTCATTTCATTTTATTTTTCTATAAAAGAAATCTATTGAGGTGGCAATTTGTCTGTCCGTCCTCAGGTCTTAAAAGTTACTGAGGCTAGAGGGCTGCAAATTGGTATGTTGGCCATCCACCCTCCAATCATCAAACATACCAAATTGCAACCCTCTAGCCTCAGTAGTTATTATTTCATCTAAGGTTAAAGTTAGCCATGCATCGTGCATCTGGCACAGCTAGAGGGGCATCTGGGGAGCAACTGAGCGCTGACCGGTCGTGGACGAGTTTCTTACTTAAGCACATCGAATTTTCCAAACAGCACTATACGCTGTATTGAAAACTCGATTGCGCCTAAGATGCCACGGCGCATTTTATACTGGTTTCTGTTTGCTATGAATCTAACGGTGACCTTTCAAAGCACACACTGATCAGCATTCACTGTATTTAGAATTTGTATGAATTATCAATTTATTCAATGCTTCCCGAGCATTAGAATATATAACTAGATGACTACTTTTACTTTCTCAACAATTACACAAATACAGACCAACTTCAGTTTTAAAAGTATTCTACTTCAAACAGTTAGAAATTACAATTTACTTTATATGAAATAATAATCATTTGTACAAGGTGATAAAAGATTACTATGTAGACATCCGCGTTTATATGTGAAGTATTCAAACTATATATAAATTAACATGCTATGTGTGTACACATGTACATTGCGCATACACACACAAACATATGCGCACATTTATAACACTGCATTCAATAACATAATAAAAAAACAGAAGTTTTCACAATTTTGTTTACAAAATGGACGCATAAAATACTGCCACAACAAAGAAAGACATTAATTTGAATAGGAAGAGATTATTCAAGTAAGCAAAGTCATAGAAACATCAAGAAAACTAAAATTAACAATTCGGAGGGAGAGCAAAATAGAATAATAATAATAATAATAATAATGTGTTTTATTAAAAGTATTTCCTGCCTCAGCTGCGCTAATTTTATAAAGTTTTTTCTCTATTTTTCTAATTATTATTTTCTCATTGTTGCTTAAACTGGTGAGCAACAATGAGAAAACAATAATTCGAAAAATAGAGAAGAACCTTTGACAAATTAACGCAGCTGAGGCAGCAAGTACTTTTAATAAAACATATTTCAAAGAGGGTTTACTTCCAGCATATATAATAATAATAATAATAATAATAATAATAATAATAATAATAATAATAATAATAATAATACTGTTACAAAAAGGATGGCAGAATTAAGCGATTGATTTTATATATTGTTTTCTATTTTCCTTACAATTCGCTTCTCAGGCTCAGCGATGTTTTCTGAGTAACTGGCCAATATTCTATTGGGAATTTTTCAAAAATTGTAAATGCTGAAGGAATCTTTTATTTAGAACAGGATATCAGGTCCAGGTCAAGCAGGGGTCGTCGTCAGTGTCGGTATTATTCCGTAAGCGTAGTTCAGTTCGAGCCAGGGTCGTCTTCGGATTAAGGGCTGGTGTTGGTGCTGGTATAGCTGGTATTACGTGACGTTTCGACCTTCTCGTAGGTCATCTCCGGACGAGTCGATTGAAGAGACTGTAGCAAGAAAGTTTGCGGAACGGTATTTATAGCGGCGCGGACCTAGAGTTGCATTCTCATTGGTCGGGCGGTCTTGGGCGAAGCCGTGGATCTCGCCTCGAAGGTCTTGGGATTCTCTTGTGCGAGCGCCACAGTGGTGTGCCTGGGGATGAACGTCAGGAATTCCGTCTCTTTTACGGGCTGCTCTGTGAGCAAGAGCCCGTGCTGGCACAAGGCCAGCTTAATCTTAACAACAACAACA
>NC_061097.1:25606691-25614191 GCF_015104395.2 Macrobrachium nipponense
GAAGTCACAAATTGAAAAATAGCTTCAAAACGGATGTCGATGATCTATAGGGGTTAGTGCCGTCAGTGCACCTCCCTTCGTGCACTGTAGGCATTACTAAAGATTGTTTACCGCGTCCCTTCGGCCACTCGCTGTACCCACTTTGTAGCTATTTACTTTGCCTCTATTTCCGCTTTCTTTCCTCCACCTTACTGTCCAACCTCTCCAACTCCCTCATCGTACTGTCTTAAGCGCTGAATTATTGTAACCCTAGATATAACATTTTCAAACTGAATTGTGACGTCATTTCACCACGCGAGGCTTCAGAATGCTGTATCATACAACAGAAGTAAATTCTTACTTCCTATATTCCAGAGAAATGGAATAATCGGGGTTATGGCTCTTATGCCTAACTCTAGTGACGTTTGCCCTTACGCTGAGCCGGAAATAATACCATACGGTAATCTCCAGTGGTTTGGAAAAAATGATCGAAACTATAAAAAGTGACTTGTGTCTCAAACGACAACGGCAAAATTCTACAACTTTGTAATGAAGCGATTCACATTTTTGTTGATGAAGTTTACTAACTGAAGAGATACAGACCAAAGCATCTTTCAGATGATATTGAAGAATGTCCTTGAATTGAAAATCGTTTTAGTGATGAGGTAGAAAACCTTATTCTTTCTAGAAGCGTTGATTTTTGTGTTCTGATGTATTTTGTACATGGTAATTAAAACGAGTAAATTCATATAAACCAAAAAAAAAAAAAAAAAAAAAAAAAAATCCCTCCTGTGACAGCAAGACTATTCAAAATCCGAAACATTCATTATACCAATTATTTTCCATCATGCTTATGCTTTCATTATATTAAACATCCTTTTTCATTAAACAAACTTGCGCCCACGGAAATAGGCCAGTGCCGACGTCAAGATTTAATATTGCAGTTTTGGACACATTCATGTATTCTTTTCTTTTTTTATCTTAACAACTTATTGGATATATCTTTCATTTACAATAACTCAGTCCAATTAACTCAAAATAAAATAGAAAAGTGAAATAAACAACAGCTATAAGTGCACCAAGAATGTAGTTTGTAATGAGGAAAAAATATATAGAGTCAGGTAATGAACAGGAGTAGAAATGAAAAACGGGAGATACGAGTATACATAGTGACAGATACATAAGAATTGAAGACATGTCCTGAAATGTTTACTGAATTCAGACCTGTTGTATCATTTCTTGTCATTACATTCGTATGCCTAATTGTACATGTTGAGAGAGAGAGAGAGAGAGAGAGAGAGAGAGAGAATTAAAAAAAAAAGCGTTTCATACGTGATATCCACCTGCTTTAGTCTGAACGCAGTTGGCAGAGCAAATAACATTTCATGACACAAAGCTGGTAAGATTTGGCTCAGATTAAAACCTTAATTCATAAATATCAGCTATTGTTAGTTTTTGGGGGAGACTCCATGCCCCAAGAATCAGGTTGTTCCTTAGTGCTCTTGCCTCAGACGCCAGTTTATTCTTTATATCTGAAATCAAAGCCCCCTTGGTCTCTTTACCATCCAGTGCAAACACACAACTGGCTTAAATGAAGCTGACAATAACTTTCCGTTTGATTACTGAGAGAAATATAACACTGGAGATGGTTTTCTTACACACGTGTTAAACTTTACGCAACAATCATCTGCATTTAGGCTTGTGGTTTCCACGCCCACTCTTCCAGCCATAAAGACACCAAATAAACCTCCATTTTCTTCTTTTTCCTGTTGGGTCCGAGAGCCGTATCACTCAGACAATCTCGTATTGTGTCTGCCCTCATATCTTAAAACCCTACCGAGGCCAGAGGGTTGCACATTGGTATGTTGATCATCCAGCCTTCAAACATCAAAATTCTGAATTGCAGCCCTCTAGCCTCAGTAGTTTTTTTTATTTTACTTAAGGTTAGAATTGATGTTGCGTCTGGCACCGCCATATTCCTAACAACACAGCCCACCAATGGGCCTTGGCTGAAAGTTTCATGGGCCGCGCGTGGTAGTTTCTTGGGCCGTGGCTGGGAGTTTCATATAACATTATACGCTGTACAGAAAATGAGATCGTGCCGAAGCATTTTTTACTTGTTTCTTTTTACTAATGAAACCTGCTGAGGTTTCTTTTCAAATGAGCGAGGACCTCGACGATAGTACCTATAGATTTCGGAGGCAGCGTTAACCAGTAGGGCTCGTACTCTGCAACTAATAATTAGCTTGCCTACAGAGCCACGTTATTTTTAATAGGTTAAATAGAGAAACGTTTCCGGTGACTTTTATAAAAGAGAAATAGAAATGCCAGGCTGATTAGCCATTTGGGGAAAGAATCCTCTCGAGAGGCACTTCTCTTGCGGGATGATGGTCGTTTGAGAAAGCCATAACGGTCTTCGTCCATTTTCAAAATGTACAAAAACCGTTATTTTTGGACGGTCTCTGTCCCTTTTCGAAGCATCAAAAATTACACCTTTTCGGAATAGATTGATTATATACAATAAACCGATAATCTTTTACAAATATTATTGATGTGGTCATTACAAATTATTACATCACAAAAATACTCTAACCTCTTCCCTCTCCGTCCATTCTACCATTAGAGACGATGACCTCATCGCTTATGGAAAACACTTCGCAAGACGCCCACCAACAGACGATGGATGAGATCTCGAAAGGTGGTGGAGCTGGGCGAAGTGATCATTAGGGGCCCCCCGGCCCCACCCCCCCTCTTTTTTTTTCTCTCCAATTCTTTCTCCCGGGTATTTCTTGCTCTCCGTTCATAACCGTCAACTTCGGCACCAGTTTCCTTCAAGCGCCCCAACTTTTTTTTTTTTTTTTTTTCATTTTTTTTTTTTTTTTTCATTTTAAACCGATGGTCTCTCACCATTAGGTTTCTCTTTGCCTCTTCCTTTTTCGCCTTTCCTCACTAGTGCCTGGAACACGGAGTCGTTTTCTCACGCCTCACTATTCATATTTTTTCTCTCCTTCCCTTTTCCTTTAAATAAGGAACGAAGGTCAAAGCTCATTGCTAAAGATGAAAGTATCATATTGCCCGAATTCACGTAAAAATATAACTTTTAAATTGTCATTCAATATCGGGTCAATTTTCTTACCAATATGACACCTTCCAAATATTGCTTTGATCTCATTAAAACGGAATATACAATTTCGAAAAATCATTAACGAAGTAGATTAATTAATTCCATTCCCTTTTTCAGCTCAGAATCTAAAGTAGGGTCATTAGATTTTTTTGGGGGGTGGGGGGAGGCTGTTTTCATGCAATATAACATTCTCTCTCTCTCTCTCTCTCTCTCTCTCTCTCTCTCTCTCTCTCTCTCTCTCGTGTATTTTGCAGTTTTCGCTTATGCCGTTTGGGTAATGAAAGGACATCTCTTTCACTCTCGGGCGTGTCTAATGCTTGCACGGGAGAACTGTATTAAAAAAAATATATTCGTCGTAATCATGAAAAGTATTACTGCAGATGAGAACATCACAGGAGTTAAAACAGTAAAAATAGTGTTAATGCTAAAAATTGCAATAGACGCAGTAATAATAAATTCGGCATTACAAATTTGAAGTAATTTCATTCCAATGATCTCTGAGGTGTGATGGGGGGCGGGGTTAGTGCGGTCAGTGCACCTCATGGGGTGTACAGTAGGCATTACTTAGGGTTCTTTGCAACGTCCCTTCGGGCTCTAGCTGCAACCCCTTTCATTCCTTTTACTGTACCTTTGTTCAAATTCTCTTTCTTCCATCTTACTTTCCACCCTCTCCTAATAATTGATTCGTAGTGCAACTGCGAGGTTATCCACCTGTTACGCCTTTCAAACCTTTCTACTGTCAGTTTTCGTTTCAGCGCTGAATGACCTCGTGGGTCCCAGTGCTCGGCCTTTGGCCTAAATTCTGTATATTCGTTGGAGTAATATTCACATAAAACATTTCATATCATCGCTTTATCCCTCATTTACGAAAAACAGAAATCAGATTAAATTAGGTTGGACAAGAAGACCGCGACTCCTCTTGAGACTAAACGATTAAAAGATATTTAAGTGAGTAAGAAACCTCCTTTATCAGTCTGTGAATTTAATGCTGAACAACATTTTAACCTTCAAACTCCCTCGGTCTTTCCTTCCTTTTGGAAACGCTAACGTCAGTTGATGTCTTTTTTTCTCTTGCAATCCGTTACTACATACAAACCTTAACTGTCAACAGCCATGTTGTCTATAGGTACTATGCGTACTAAGATATTTACGTATATATATTATATATATATTATATATATATATATATATAATATATATATCTATATATATATATATATAATATTAAATAATTATATATATAATACATATATATATATATATATATTATATATATATAATATATATATAATATATATAATCTATATAATATTATATACACACAAACACATAGAGCGCCTCAGTGGCGTGGTTGGTGTGGTCTTTGCCTGCCATCTCGGTGGCCGCGAGTTCGATTCTCGGGCATTCCATTGAGGGGTCAGAGATGTGTATTTCTGGTGATAGAAGTTCACTCTCGACGTGGTTCGGAAGTCACGTTAAGCCGTTGGTCCTGTTGCTGAATAACTACTGGTTCCATGCAACGTAAAAACACCATACAAACAATAAATTCATGAAAGCCGCTCTAATAAGTTCATGAAAATCGCACTAATAAAATCACATGAAAATCGTTCCAATAAGTTCATGAAATAAAGCTCAAATGAAATTTCATGAAAAACGCTCAAGTAAAATATGGAAACCGTTCAACTAGATACATAAACATATGGTCGTTGAATCGTATGAACTACTGAAAAATACCCACCCTGCTTGGGTCTCTTGATTGCAGTAACATTTCTGTCGATTCCTCCAGCTAACACCCCCCCCCCCTTTTTTTTTTGCTTCTTCCAAACACTGTCTTCCCTCCTTCCCCCACCTGGCAGGCAATTGCCTCCACAAAACACCCGCCATAGGAGTCCCGAGTTATTCCAGGAGACGGATATATGAACTTTTCGCCTCAGACTAGCCACGGACTATTACTGAATAGGTAATCACAGCTAAGGCTTCATGATGCCATACCTTTGGTTGGGGTCTTAACATAAACATAAAACACATGTCCCCTTGAAAATGCTGCCAGTTATTTCTCGGTAAATAAATATACAGATAAATAAATTAAGCCCATAAGGAGGGTCGCAGTTTAACCAGATATAAAATGAAATACCAGCCAAATAACTTGATAATGTTCTGAGGACAAGAAAAATCTGTTGTAATTATTAAGGATTTTCTTTTGCTCTCCCTCTTTATTGTTTGATGGAAACCTTTGAAAATCGAAACAATCAACAAAATGAACTCTTCTAAATGTATATGACGTCCTGTTCCCCAAATCAATAATATCCTTCACAAGTCAAACAGTCCTGATAAATCATCCTTTTCCCACTCATAAGATAATGCAGTTACATGCGAAGACATTATGTTTTCCCTGCCTCACAAGGCTCGTCTAATTAGCAAGACTTCTCAGTTCCAGTGTGTATTACTTATACCCTCAGCCATCAGATGGCGACACTGTTTCTTGTACTGGTAGTAATTTGGTTCTCGTAGGTGGCGAGATAACATCTGGCAGTTCATCATCTCTCTTAAATGCATCTAGGTCAGCAGGTTGGTCACTTCGGTTGCCAGTCTTCATTTCTGTCAGCTATTCGTCGATTTGTCCGTTTCTCCAGAAGTTATCTAACCTACTCCTGCTGTAGCAGGTGTCTGTTCTTGTCTTGTCTTTTGGGATGATATCCAACCCTTCGTCTCCCAGCTTTTTATTTTTTGTCCTTCATCGATTGAGGTCCAAGACTAAATGTTAACTGACTAATTACCACAAATATTAATATAATTCAAGTCAAGTACCTACTAGAGATGCTTTATCCTCCTCAACCCTTTGTTACAACATATTCTGAACTATTTTACATTTTACCGATGTATTTCGGTAAAGCCTCCCCCCTCTCTCCCAACCCTTCCCCCTTCGTCTCGATCTGGAACATTGGGAATGAAGAGGAATGCTATCTTCCCACCAACTCACTTTCCTTAAAAAACGGGCCAAGTTACACCCACTGAACAAACCGTGGAAGACAATGAAATGTCTTCAGCAGAGTTTGTCCGGGGCCATGAAGCGTCTTGAGGAAAGAGGAATGTCACAGCCAGATCGAGACGACCCCACAAGAGATGGAGTTGGAATGCAAGGAACGCGCTGGAGGCCGCAGGAGAGGCTGCAGTGCAGGTGAAAAAGCAGTGGCTAATGAATAAAAGAATGAAATGTAGGACGTGAGAAGAAGGGAAGAAAATAAAGTTGATATATATATATATATATATATATATATATATATATATATATATATATATATATATATATATATATATCTAATGTAGCACGAAGGAACACGTACTTCAGAATATCCTTAAATCCACGTTAGAAAGGTAAGTGAAACAGGGTCTTGGAAGAAGTACTTTCGTAGTATACTCCACATTTTCAAGTTCACTTGAAAATGTAGACTATAGTAGAATATATACTATGAAAGTACTTGTTCCAAGTCCCTGTTTCACTTACCCTTCTACCGTGGGTTTAAGGATATATATATATATATATATATATATATATATATATATATATATATATATATATATATATATGTGTGTGTGTGGTGTGTGTGTGTGTAGATATATATATTATATATTATATATATATATATATATATCTATATATATATAAATATTATATGTGTGGGTGTGGGTGTGTTGTAAAATCTCACAATCGATGCACATGACTTCATTATATAAGCGAATACCACAGGAAAATGACAGGCAGAAATCCGTACCGACCGCGTTCACCATTATTGATGCATTGTTGAGGCACGATGCCTCAATAAAGGCGAAAGCGCTTGGTACGGATTTCTGCCTGTCATTCTGCTGTGGCATTCGCTATGTGTATATATATATATATATATATATATATATATATATATATATATATATATATATATATATATATGTGTGTGTGTGTGTGTGTGTGTGTGTGTGTGTGTGTATAGGAATGTCTTAATGTAATCAAACAGTATACTATGAAGATAAGAGGGTGTATTTAAAAAGAATACAAGCTTTGCTACCATATGTTTGGGACACGTCAGTGAAGTGAAGCATGATACCAGATATTTTTCCATGCACTCTGGTAATATTAAAATGTTGCAACCTACTGGTTTAAATAACGGGCACTTATAAAACTTATAAATGCTTTACCAAATCGACGAACAATTAACCAAAATGAAAGACTTCCTTCATGCTCCTTTGAGATCCTATGAGGCATGAAACTTCTAAAAAATGTGGTTAGATTGGTGCCAATTCACCAAATGTAGCAAGCCCCTCAGTGCAACGTAAAAACCAAATGTAGTATTCTTTTTCAGGTATCTGAGATTTGACTATTTTCAGTCCTCCCCACAGCTATG
>NC_061097.1:25619191-25645199 GCF_015104395.2 Macrobrachium nipponense
TATATCTCCAATTCTCCAGGAAAATAACTCAATGTTATAGTCAAAAACTATATACTCTCTGTTTAGCATAACTGCTGAGAAAGGGCAAAAACTCGGCAAATAAAATTGCCCAGGAAAAATCACCAGTGTGCCACAACTCATTATAACAGAACTTCAAATTCAAAATGTCTAAGCAAAGACTTCTCCATATGCACTACAGCACAGGCCACTAGAAACTTAACCAAGTTTCCTATCTCTGGCAAAGTTGTCACAAATACAACAAAGGTATTGTGCAAGAAACCCACAACTTCTGGAACACAAATATCCGAAGAAAAAAAAATGTAGTGCCATAATGTATACATTCGAAAATGCAAAAATTCTCCCATAAATCTCTCTGCAGCATCAAACAGCTGAAATCATAAACACATTCCCGAACAATGACTCCAAGTCTCGAACTGAGATATTAAACAATTCACACAAACTGCTCGGAGAGAAAAACAAATTCAAACTCGGCCATGATAAAAAAAAAACTTGCGTCAGTGATGGCTAACAACTAAAAAAGGAAAGAAGAAAAATCAACGGCACTGTTAACTATCCCCGTGACTCACGTAGATGTCAAGCAATTTTCTGCTGAGCTCAAAAAAAAAAAGAAAAACAAAATGTGTCATTAGTTCCTCCCATATCCACAAAAAAACATCACCACCCTTGATAGCATTACAACACCCATGTTAGTATAAAAAAAAATCGCCAGTATTAGTACAAAAACATCACCAATGTTAATGCTTGCCCATTCACCAAAAATTCAGCACAAAATTCACCAGAAGTTCAGCAAAATTCAGCACAATTCACCAAGATTCAGCAAGATTCATCACCCATGAACCACTGACACATTCTCCAAAGTCATAGAAACTCCGTAAATAATTAACCACAAAACTTCTTCCATAATTCATTGTAATAATTCTCCTTAACATAATTATCTGTAATAATTATAAAATAATCTCCCATGAAATATCTCGAATAATGATAATTCTACTTAAGTACTCGCCGTAAAATATCTCCCATAATAATGATAATAAGAATTCTCCAGTAAAATATCTCAAGTAAGGGCATTAATATTGCCACACTACATAATTCCAAAATAATTACCACTCAACACCAGGCATACACAACCCCATTACCACTCCCGGGTATCATCATCATTTAGCAACACGTGGCACCCATTCACCACCAATGGCAACACCAGTCATCATTCCCCCTTTTTACATATATATATATATATATATATATATATATAATATATATATATATATATATATATATATATATGTATATATATAATATTAACATACAAATATGTGCATATGTACACATCTGTAATTTGTATATATTTTATATATATACACCCATATATACACTACAATATAGTATATTTATAATTATAATCTCGAGATAAATCACTTACAAATATCTTATCACCCTCACACACACACACATACATACATATATATATATATATATATATATATATATATATACATATATATATATATATTTATATATATATATGTAGTGTGTGTGTTTATATGTATAGATAAATAGATAGATAGATAGATAGAGAAATAGATAGGGGTACAGCAAATTAATCTCTCTGGCAGTGAACCCAGTCATCAAATACCGAGTAGGTACTTAAAGAAACCATGGAAGAAGATTGCAAACAAATATAATTATTTACTACGAAAATTAGCAGGAAGTGTGAGAGGTTAAGATCAAATGAAATTTATAACTGCGAGTAAGTTTTGATTTACTTTTATGTACCAAGTCCATAAATGAAGTAAGAATTATTTATTAATGATATATCAGCAGTTTAAGAAAAAGTTTTCATTGGAAAATGCAGTTTTTTCCGTATTGTTACTGATATATTAGTTAATCCTTTTCGTCATAATCGCGAAGCCAAAAATGACAATCTGTATTTACCCTACTATTGATATAAATAAAAAATATATAAAAAGATGTCTTAATTATACAAATTAAACTTTTCCCTTGTATCATTTTTATGGAAAACTAAGTAAATAAGTATTTCTTAATTATTCTAATTTAACTTCTACACTTGTATTTTTTTTAACCCATAATGGAAAAGTAATTAATTAAATAATCATAATGTTTATCACGCACACGCAAACACATTTCCAGAAAATATAATTCTTTAATGTGGTTGCAAAGTTAAGCATAAAAAGCTGAATATATTAATGGTAAAACTAGTTTTTATCGCTGTATTGTTATAACCGAATGACATTAGGCCATATACTTTAAGCTTTCACGATATTTATTTTATTTTTTAACAATGGGTAACGTCATATGTATCTCGGGGTCAACTTATTATTATTATTATTGTTGTTGTTTTGTTGTTGTTGTTGTTGCTGTTGTTGTTGTTGTTGAGATTTTTTAGTCTAGATGATAGGTAACAACTTCAATGGAAATTAAAAGTTACAAAAAAAAATTGAAAGTATGCTCCTTTGCATTTACGAGAATAATATTATTATTATTATTATTATTATTATTATTATTATTGTACTAAGGAAGCAGACCCTCTCTCAAGCATACTTTATTAAAAGTAATGGCTACTTCAGCAGCGTTACACTTGTAGAGATTCTTCTCTATTTTGCGAATAGCGGCTTATTCAGTGCTACTTAAACAGGCTAGTAGAGCGCCTATAGAGGTCATGGTGAAATACAGGGTCAAAATAGGTGTATATATTTGAATTTTACAGATAAACTATGATACCATAGTCATCAAAGTCATTAACGATTTTCTCTCTCTCTCTCTCTCTCTCTCTCGTCTCTCTTCTCTCTCTCTCTCTTTCTTAAAGCGAGCTTTCGTCTGGAGCTGCCAACATCCTCGGGCTGGGAAGCTGAGGGTGGACTGATCTTGGTGCGGTGTCCGTCCTCTTTATATCTGTGGTTGACAGCAGGGGGTCTGCCCCATGCTTGTCTCCTATTGGCTGGTGGCGGTGAGTCTTGTTTTCATTGGCTGCCTGAGCCAGGTCTCAAGCCACTTTCTTCGAGCCGATGGTTGCGTTGCAGCATATCCTGCAGCCGCCTGGACCTCCTAAGCGGCGCTGTAACATTGATGGGCGTTGTGCTACGCTGTGGGACGTCACGGCTACTTTGATTTCCATCGGCTGCAGGAGTACCTCGTTCGGGGGCGTTGTCATCCATAGAGTTGTCATGATCGGTGGTGTCATTGTTGGTTGCAGGTCTTTTCATACTCGTAGGGAGGAGAAATTCTTCCTGCGTCGTATTCAGTGTGGGTTTTATTTGCTGGATGAGAGCATTCTAAAAATAAGGTTATGTGGCTGTCATGGAGGTTTATATCCCAGTTGTAAAGGGAGCGGAGAAGCAATGGCGCCAGCGATAAAAGGATGAGTGACCTCCACACAACGGATATTATGTGGCCGCGTAAAAGGAGATTTAAATTCAAATTTAACTGGCGCGCGGAACTGCGTGACTCCCTGCCCCAACCGCCACTGGACCCGGGAAGTGTTGCCGTCTTGTTGTGCATGAGCCACATCGATAAAACCCGGGCCATAGGTTTTTAGTTTTCTGTAAAAGAAGACTATTGAGATGGCTTTGTCTGTCCGCCCACAGATCACAAAAACTACTGAGGCTACAGGCCTGCAAATTGGTATGTTGATCATCCACCCTCCAACTACTAAAAATACCAAATTGCAGCCCTCTAGCCTCTGTAGTTTTTTTCTACTTTATTTAAGGTTAAGTTAGCCATAATGGTGCGTCTGGCAACGATATAGGACAGGCCACCAACGGGCTGTGGTTAATGTTTCATGGGCCGCGGCTCATGCAGCAGTATACCGAGACATCCTAGAGATTGATTTGTTTTCGGTGCCCTTGATTATACGCTGTACAGAAAACTTGATTGCTCCTAAGACACTTCGACACTTTATTTTTATTTATTTATTTATTTATTTTGTGAATGAGCATCAGCTCTGGTTATCGTTACAAATGACTAATATTGGCTTCCCACAAGAGTTCGTTGACGTGAAATATTTACACTTAAAGAGGACATTAACAAAGAAGTTTGGAGTCAGTATGGACCTCCGTTCGTTGAATAGGCCAGAACAATTTACGAAATGGCCTGTTCAGTGTTAGAAACACGTGTAAAAGGATTATTGAAAACAGCGACCCTGATTAAGGATTTAGCTGAGAGGAATAAGAAGAAGAATGCTTTTAACGGTTATAATGATTTTGGTTAATAGATTTCAATTGGTGTGCATGCTCCTGTGGTCCTTAGTGTTAGTTGATGTTTTGCCAACTCTTAGAAAGTAATCTTAGGTCCTATTCCGGATCTTTTTTTTTTATCTTTGGTTTTAATTAGGATATATATATATATATATATATATATATATATATATATATATATATATATATATATATATATATAAGCTAAAGCCACTAGGAAAATTTAAAAAAGAAAAGACAGAGTGCCAAGTACTCTCGTGTATTTAACACATCTTTGTGCCCGGAAGATGTGTTAAATACACGAAAAGCATTTGGCTCTCTGTCTTTTCTTTTTTAAATTTTCTCATTGGCTTCAGCTAATAAACAAAATCACGTGCTTACTTTTGTGATTTCTTTAATATTATATATATATATAAATATGATATATATATATATATATATATATATATACTATATATATATATATATATATATATATATATATATATATATATGTATATGTATAGTCTTTTATACACTACTGCCGATTCTGCCTCCGGGTATTCTCTGCTTTCTTCATTTATAGGGAAATCGTCTCTATTTTCTCCATTTCCTTTTACGTCTTATATTCCCCTCTTTTATTCATTCGCCACTGTTTTTTCACCTGCACTGCAGCCTCTTCTGCGGCCTCCAGCGCGTTCCTTGCATTCCAACTCTATCTCTTGTGGAATCGTCTCGATGTGGCTGTGACATTCATCTTTCCTCAAGACGCTTTATGGCTCCGGACAAACTCTGCTGAAGACATTTCATTGTCTCCCACGGTTTGTTCAGTGGGTCAAAGTTGGCCCGTTTTTTAAGGAAAGGGAGGTGGTTGGAAGAAAGTATACCTACTCATTCTTTTATCATTCCCAGTGTTTCAGATGGAGAAGACGGGGAAAGCGTGGGATTCACAATCACTCCTTAGTCATTCCCAGTGTTACAGATCGAGAAGAAGAGTGTAGGGCAGGGATTCCTATTCATTCCCAGTTATTCAGACCGAGAAGGGGGAAGGGGTAGGATTTCTACTCATTTTTTAATCATTCCCATTGTTGCAGATTGAGAAGATAGGGGAAGGGGTGGGATTCCTACCCATTCCTTAATCATTCACAGTGTTGCAGATGAGGAAGGGGGGCCCCGGTGTTTGCCGCAATATATTAGTAAATTTTAAATTATCAATATTAGCTAGAAATTATTTTCGAACACAAGGTTGAGGAGGATGAAGCTCCTAGAGTAGGATTTTAATAGTGAATATTTCAGTATCCTTAAATCCTTAGACTTCAGTCGCAGTAGGAAAGATGAAAGACAAAAAATAAACAGCTGAAAAAAAAGGTTTAAGTATAATCCCAAAGGAAAGTAACAAACTCAACTATTAAAGCAGGGGAAGGTTAGATAAATTTGTAGATAAATTAAAAAATCCCACACGACGGCGAGAGTGATGTGGACGGCGAACAGAATGACAAATCTGCTGATGTAGATACTATAGTAGATTCACATCAACCGTGCATTTGACGTCTAGACCAGTCCCTTACGACGCTCCTGATTGGCTGTTGATAAGCCAATGACAGGGCTGGAAACTCTCAGGATGTATGTTCCGCTTCTCTTGAGGGATACGTCTTTCAAAAGTATCCCTCAGGAGAAGTGGAACATGCATCCGAGAGACAGAGAGTTTCCAGCCCTGTGACCGGCTTATTAACAGCCAATCGGGAGCGTCGTAAAGGACTGGCATAGACATCAGATGCACGGTTGATGTGAATCTACCATAGAAACACATGAAATAATCTGCCTGGTCTTATGTAGTCCGTTCGGAGGACAAAATAGTACCCATGAAAGGAAGCGGCACCACGGGAGGGTTGAAGATATAAGTAATCCCAACCGAAATTCATAACCGCTTTGCTAATTAGACGAGTTGCTTCAGATTCAGTCCTGCGAGGCAGGAAAAAAAAAATGTCTTCACATGCAGCTGCATTATTTTAAGAATGTGGAATCGATCATTCTTCTGGCTTGGTTGTGACGTGAAGGATTTTCTTTTAGGGAACAAGATATATGAACTTATACAAGACTTTATTATGTTGATTCTGTTATGGCTTTCTGAGTTTCCCACCAGATAGTAAAGAGGGTGAATAAAGAAAATCCTTAATATTTAGAATAGGTTTTAGGTTTTTCTTCTCCTCAGAACGTTGATTAGTTATTTGGCTGGCACTTTTATTTTCCGTCTGGTTAACCTGCGAATCATCCTACAGAGTAGACTTTATTTATTGATTTTTGCTTACTCGGGGAGTAAGCCTACACACTACTTTGTTGTTCTTGCTGTTGGGGGCCGGGTAGGAAAACCTAAAAAGGCCTGAAAAGGTGTTTCTGAAGGATAGGATGTTTTGTTTTATTGATTAGAATGAAAATGTAAACATAAATAATGTGCATGCTAAGCAGTATTGAAAAATTATTTCTATAAATACAGCGTATTTATTTTAATTTTCGTTGGTGAAAAAAACATAGTTACTTAACCGTAGATTATAATCGAGTAAGCTGGAGGTCGGTTCACTTTTTTTTTTTTTTTTTTTTTTTTGAGAGAGAGAGAGAGAGAGAGAGAGAGAGAGAGAGAGAGAGAGAGAGAGAGAGAGAAATAACCGGTAGGGATTTCAGTGGGTCTCGTGTTTCATAAGTTAATGTTAAGACCTCAACCAGCGTAAGGTGCCATAAGGGCTGTGCTATGATGACCCATGGCAAATCTAAGGCGAAAAGTTTGTATATCTGTATCTTGGAATATCACAAACTCCCATAACAGGTGTTTTTGGAGGTGATTGGATGGCAGGCTAAGGGACACAAAGGGAGAACTGGTTGGAAAGAAAAGGGGGGTGGGTGGAGTAGCTGGAAGAATCAACATAAATAAGATGCTAATCAAGATACCCAAACTGAGAAGATATTATTATTATTATTATTATTATTATGATTATTATTATTATTATTATTATTATTATTATTATTATTATTATTATTATTATTATTATTATTATTATTATTATTATTATTATTATTATTATTATTATTCACAAGATGAAACTTCTCCATATGGAACAAGCCCACCAAAGGGGCCACTGACTTGAAATTGAAGCTTCCAAAGAATATCAAGGTGTTCATTAGGAAGAAGTAAGACGAGGTAAAGGGAAATACGGAAAGAGGAGACGCCGCTTAATGAAAAGATAACAACAATAATAAATACCATTCAGCGCCAAAGAGAGTAAGTAGATAGATATACTACGTATGCAAATATCTTGGAAGTATAGAATCTACCGATGAAATGAACACGACAATAAGGTTTTTATTCAGATTTGAAAAGAGCCAGAGGGAGCATCAAAAGGACTTTAGCGTTTCGAAACGGAAGGGATGACTGAGGGAGTTAAAGGTTAAATGTTCAGTATTTGTTATAAAAATTTGAAATATGTAGTTTCGTTATTCATGTAAAGGAATATCTTTTTATCGTTTAGTATCGCAGGAATCGTGCATCTAAAAATTCTTATTATTATTATTATTATATTATATTATTATTATTATTATTATTATATATTAGTATTTATCTATATATATTATTATTATTATTATTATTATTATTATTATTATTTATTTTATTATTATTATATTATTATTATTATTATATATCATAGGGTATAAATATATATATATATATATAGATATATAGATATATATATTATATAATGATATATAATATATAATATATATATATTAATGTTTAACAACTGAAAAGAAAGGTATGATAATGTGAAATGGTTTATTTGTACCTTTTCTCTAATTCATAATGTCGTAGAACTTTGTAGAACTTTTGTTAACATTTTATTTATTTTTTTATTAAATTAGTAATATTTTGTTGTTTTAGCATTAACGCCATTTTTTTCTTATTCTTACTCTTATTTGCGGTAATGCTTTTCCTCTTTACGAATATTTTCTCCTATTTACTTTTCTATGCAGTTCTCCCGGCAAGCATTGGACGCGCCACACACACACACGCACACACACATACAGAGAGAGAGAGAGAGAGAGAGGGGGGGGGGGGGGGGTAAAAAATATTTACGTGTCTTGATTCAGTAGGACATTTTTCAATTTTGAAGAGAGAGAGAGAGAGAGAGAGAGAGAGAGAGAGAGAGAGACTGCTATGCAAGGAATCAACTCAGACCAAAATAATTAAAAGGCTTTTGCGGCCAAAAAAGAAATAAAATACTTGAAATAAAAAAGGGAATGGAATTAATTATTTTGGTTTAGGTAAAGATGATTCGAAGTTGTGTATATTTCGTTTTGATGAGATCAAAGCAATATTCTGAATGTATGACACTGGAGAAAAAATTTACCCGATATTGGATGACTAATAAGAGTTATATTTTTACGTGGATTAAGGCAATATGATTCCCTCAACTTCAGCAATGAGCTTTGGCCTTCGTTCCGCAATAAAAAGAAAAGGGAAGGAGAGAAAAAATATGACTAGTGAGGCGTGAGAAAACGACTTCGTGTTCCAGGCATTAGTAAGGAAAGGCGCGAAAGAAGAGGCTGAGAGAAACCTAATGGTGAGAGACCATCGGTGAAAAAAAAAAAAAAAAAAAAAAAAAACACTTGAAGGAAACTGGCGAGGAAGTTGATGGTTATGAACGGAGAGCAAGAAATACCCGGGAGAGAGAATTGGCGTAACTGAAAAAAAGGGGGGAAGGGGGCGGGGGGCTAATGATCACTTCGCCCAGCCCCACCACCTTTCGAGATCTCATCGTCTGTTGGTGGGCGTCTCGCGAAGTGTTTTCCATAAGCGATGAGGTCGTCGTCTCTAATGGTAGAATGGACGAAGAGGGAAGAGGTGGGAGTATTTTTCTGATATAATCATTTGTAATGACAACATCAATAATATCTGTAAAAGATTTCCAGTTTATTGTATATAATCATATATATTTCGGAAAGGTGTAGTTTTAAATACTTCGAAAAGGGCCGGAGACCGTCCAAAAATAACGGTTTTTGTAAAATTTGAAAATGGACTAAGACCGTTATGGCTTTCTCAAACGACCATCATCCGCATGAGAAGTGCCACTCGAGAGGATTCTTTCCCCAAGTGGCTGATCAGCCTCTTAAAAAGACAAGTTATACGACTGCAGAAATGCAAATGGAATCTGCGAATTCCACGACATGTAAGTGGAAGCGAGAATGAAATATCAAACCTCTTGGAGACCTGAGTTCTCGTCTTGCCCACAGTAGTCGATCTGATATTATCTGAATTCTCCGTATGGGAGTAGTGCCGTCAGTGCACCTTATGCGGTGCACTGTAGACATCATTTAACGTTCTTGGTAGCGTGCCTTCGGCAACCCATTTCGTTCCTTTTACTGTACATCCTTTCATATTCTCTTTCTCCCATCTTACTTTCCATCCTCTCCTAACAGTTGATTCATAGTGCAACTGCTTTGAAGTTTTCCTCCTGTTACACCTAGCAGACCTTTTTACTGTTAATTTCCATATCAGCGCTGAATGACCTCATAGGTCCCAGCCCAGCGTTTGGCCTCTGACCAAAATTCTATATTCTAGCTATTCTCGATCTTCGGCTGAGCGTCATTCTCCACTTTGGAAAAGTACGCGGCTTCTAAAGCATCCAGGAAGACATCGGCGGCTCTGATGATTATTTCCTTCATCTCGGCTTCTGAGAATTTTGGTTGGTTACTCTAAAGTCACCTCCCCTTGTGGAACCCCAAACATCCAAAGCAGGCTTGTGATTTTAGCTCTTCAGATTCTGTTCTTATCCAGCGTTGATATACTAAGCTGTTTTTGAGGAAACCTGCTTAGGTGATCCCAGGTCTTGTTATTAAGTATCAATAGACGAGATAGAATTTGCATAATGATTATTTTCGAGGTAAATCGCCCTGGCGTCACAAAACCGAAGGTCAGAGGTGAAAATCATATGCGGTTGGGAGATGTCCCAAGTCACGTTATTAAGTGGTATGAATGTCAAAGTCCTGTCCTTAAAAAAATGGCATTAGCCGGCCGGCCCCCTTAATTAATTAACCGTATGTTGGATACAAATTGATACGTCATTTCGAAATAGAAATTAGAAAGAGAAAAGAGGAAAATGCTATTCACGTGGTCTTGCCTTACGTGAAGGTTAGTTCATTGGTGTTTTCGGTAAAAACACAGAAATGGCACCTTTGCTAAAGTGCTGATGCTCCAGGCTAAAACATACACACACACACACACACTTACGTATATTAGATATATATGTATATACACATATATATATATATATATATATATATATATATATATATATATATATATATATTAATAATCTCACGTAGAACCAGTGGGAACGTGCATGTGGAAAATATTGAAAAAGAAATATATTTGGCTAACAAACATGACATGCTCAAATCTACGTAACTTGGTCTGAGTAAGTTTTCTGGATTTTCGATGTTAATGCTGGATATATTGATTTTCAGTTTCAGTTGGTTAGTTTAATATTTTGTGAGAATTTGCCTAGCTTAGTACTACAAGAATATCTTAGGTTTTGGACGAAAGATGTGGAAATTCTAATTGTAACGTCGTCCACCTTGGATTCCGGCACATCGAAGCATCCAGGTTCCTCACGGCAGCCCTCACAATCCCTCAGACTTGAACTTGAGGGTTGATTGGTCAGTGCTTCAGGGCATTCACTTCCAGAATGTAGAATTTTCTCCCTTCTTATGTATTTCCTGAGCTAGTACCTACCACTTTTAAGGAAAGGATTTGTTTTCACTCAGAAGGGCAATGAAGTCTTTTTAACTCGCCTGATGCTTACGTCATCACATACGCAAAATTGCCGTGAAACCACAGGAAAGGAGGGAAGAGAGAGGGGCCTTCAATTTTGGCTGAAGTTTGTGATGTGCATTTTCATTTTGTGTTGTCCATTTCAGTCCTCGATATTTCCTTTTTCGGCGGAAGCGTTCCTCTACTTTATCAATTGAAAATGCCCTTGCTATGCAGGCAGGCTAATGAATTATAGGTACGAGGTCTCTTGATCAACGCCGTCCAAAGATACTGTAGAGTGAACTCTATAGCTGTGGTTTCCCAATTAGGGTCAGCGGACCCCTGGGGGTCCAGAAGGCCCCAGGGTGTCCGCGAAACAATGATGAAATTAAAACTTTTTTCAACTGCAGAAAGGAAGTGGGCTGTTTTCACCCATTTTTTTGTATTGAATTCAAAGCAATAAAAATATTGAAAATATTTTATATATTTATTTATACTTTGTGCAGGAACATGCAAATATTAAATGCACTTCGTTGTACTGGGTATCCCGGTATGGTAATGATAATGATAACTTTTCAATTGGCCTGGAGTCCTCGGCTGGGACTCATCATATCTGGGGGTCCTTGGTAGGGTCAAGTTTGGAAGCCACTGGTCTACAGTATCTTTGCGCTGTCTGAGAATTATTGTATCAGGAGCGTCAAAACCCACGTTCATTTGGCAGGAAACCTTAGAAAAAGAAAAGAAAAGAAAAAAAAAACAATCAAGAACAGGAAATACGATTTGGCCACTTATATGTAACAGGCTTCTCCCTAGTTGTAAAATCCGTTTTCAGTCCGTTTGTTGCTTGCTTAATAACGGAAATTCCATCAAACTGCGGATAGTCTGTATCAGAATTTCTATGTCATCTATTGATTTATGTATTTATCATAATTGAATCCCGTACAAGGGAACCTATGAATGAAGCCACAAATATAACCAGAATAATTATGTTGCCGAACGACACGTGCGCGTATAGAGAGAGAGAGAGAGAGAGAGAGAGAGAGAGAGAGAGAGAGAGAGAGAGAGAGAAGAATGGACTCTCCCTCCTATCGTACTGAAAGGGCTATTCATCAGTAACATGCATCATTAGTCATTAGCTGAAGAGGCCAGAAAATGTAGTGGCGAGCAGATGTGACTTTTTTTTCTCCAAAGAATTCTTCCCAACCATTTAGACACAATACGAGATTGTCTGAGTGATGCGGCTCTCGGACCCAACAGGAGAAAGAAGAAAATGGAGGTTTATTTGCTGTCTTTATGGCTGGAAGTGTGGGCGTGGAAACCACAAGCCTAAATGCAGAGGATTGTTGCGTGAAGTTTAACACTTGTAACAAAACCATCTCCAGGCTGTCATATTCCTCTTAGTTAGTAATCGATATGATTCTTGTTAGCTTCAGTAAAGCCAGTTGAGTGGATGCCCCGAATGGTTGGGAGGGAGGGGGAATGGTGGTTGGATTTCCGATAAAGAATGAACTTGGGTTCTGAAATAGGAGCCCTAAGTACCACCCTGGTTTAAGGGGATATGGAGTCTGCAGGAAAAAACTGACAATAACCGATATTTATGAAACCGGTTTTTAATTAGTGCCAAATCCCACTAGCTACGTCCCGGAATGTTAACTTTTTCTGCCATCTGTGTTCTCAGCTAAAGCCTAAAGCAGAAGGATATCAAGTATCAAACGCCATTTTTATCTCTCTCTCTCTCTCTCTCTCTCTCTCTCTCCTTATACGTTCAGGCTTTCGAATGTCGTGAAGATAAATGGTACAAAAGTTTCATGGCATGTCTTGAATTCATGTATTTGTCCTGCTACTCTATGTAAATGTCACATCTTTCTTTGCATGCTTCCTTATTACTTAGCTTTCTATATTTTTCCGTTATTACAAACTTTATTCATAGTGTACTTACAGCTCTTGTTAATTTCATTGTTTTCGTTTTCTCACTTGATAATAACTGGCACAGTTTCGTTTTCCTCTTCCGTTTTCATTTCAATTTTATTTTCTCTGGAAATTTTGAATTGAACTCTGGGAAAGGAACTGATCTTTAACGAGAGAATGTGAGGTGGTTTCATCAACTATTCGAGGCTTCAAGAGAAAATAGTTTCGTTCAGCCTTGAGAATATTGCTTCTTAATATAGCCTTAATTGTTGGTCAGAAATTCTTTTTTGTTGGTTAAATCCATTTTGCAGTGTTTGGCGAATCTTTCCTTTATCTACCGCAGCTGCATCAAACCTCAAAATGATCTGGTTGCTTACTGTCACTGGAATAAATATTGGCCATTGATGGAGTTTGTGTGTTTGAATCATAAGACAATTTGATAGATTGATTTTTAGATATATATAGATATTAAAAAAATTAGGTAACTTGGTGAGGAAGATTCAGAAGGGTTCAGCAATGATATTTTTAAAGAAATGTCTAGGGACCTTTCTCGTCATGTCATCACGTTGTATTTTTTAAATTTTTTATTCCTACATAGATTTCTTTTGGAGAAGCGGGAATTATGCAGTAATTGGTCTGTTAAGTGTTATAAACGTTGACTGCTAGGGTTATAGACTAAAATCCATCCTTCCAGTGATTTCTAAGTTCTTGAAAGCTAACCTTTCCAACCTTACACTTATTAATTGAGATGCCAACCTTAAAGTGGTATGCTTCTGTGAAACACGTTTTTCTCTTCACTGATCTTTTGCAAATCCTACTGTCTCTAAGAGAACGGGGTTGGGAAACCCTTGAGGGCGAGATTTGTAGGCCAGCCCAGGAAGCTAAAAATCCTACAAGAGAAATACCAACCTGCTCTCCACTACCCAAGGGGTCTATTTCGTCAGGAAGGTCCTACTTGCCATCAAAGAACTGTGGACTCAGTCAAAGTTGAAACCTTCTTCCAGTGAAACCTCTTAATGTTCATTGAAGTGTGTGAGTAGATCTCAGTAGAAACTACACAAATGTTGCAGGAGTAAAGGAGTCGTTTGTCATACAATGAACCTCTACCTGGTCACACGGTATAACTTGACAGACCCCATCAGGGCGAAACTTTCAGGATCCCCTCAGCAAGAAGCAGAATTTCAGGACGTACACTACTGTAGTTCTTCGATGGGTGACCGACAAGGGACGTCAGACGCATACAGTTTATAAGCCTCAAGAAAATAGGAAATAAAAACAATGGATGAAATAATAAAAAAAAGGATCTCAAACTATAGGCAACGAGAGAGTAAACGAAACTGAAACAGGAGAAAAACTGAGAGATCAACCTCTACAGAGTTTGGGGCGGAAAAATGCCAAGGATGGAAAATACTGAAAAATTACAAGAACATTGGTGAAGTAGCAGCGATAAACAGGTGGCGTGAGATGATGTTGCAATGCATTACTACCCTGCAAGACAATTCTCCTTGCATTCTAGTCATTTACTTACATTTTTATTAATATATTCATTAAATGGTTAATTTAATGGTTAATCTGTTTGAAGTACGTTCATGAAGCTTGCAACTTCATTCCGCAAACGTAACCCAATAAATAAACCTCGTAGTAAGGTACCGCTGTCAGAGCACCTCGTTTGGTGCACTATAGGCACTATTAAAGGGTGGTTCCCCGTTGGACGAGTCGGTTACGTGCTCGCCTACCGATTCGGTAGTTCCGAGTTTGATTCCCCGCTCTGCCAACGTAGAATCAAAGGTAATTGTTTCTGGTGATTAGAAATGAATATCTCTCGATATAATATGGTTCGGATCCCACAATAAGCTGTTAGGTCCCGTTGCTAGGTAACCAATTGGTTCCTAGCCACGTAAAAATATCTAATGTTTCGGGGGCAGCCGTAGGAGAGCTGTTAATCAGCTCAGTGGTCTGGTTAAACTAAGATACACTTCAACTCCTAAAGGGTGTTAGCAGCGTCCCTGCGACCCGTAGCGGCATCCACATTTTAGTCCTTTATACTGCTTCGATTCCCACTTCCTGTCTTCATTTTTGCTGTCCAGCACCTCCAACTGTTACTTCTTAGTGCAACTGTTGGTGTTTCGCGTAGTTCCTCCTTTAGAGCTTTGTACTTCATTTCCTTTACTTCGTAGATCTGCTTATCTTGCTGTCCAACCATTCCAGCTAACTCCCTCTTTTAGGTCTTAATCGCTGAAGAGCCCCAGTGCTTGGCTTGGTAACCTAAATCTCACAAATCAGTCTTTAAACTGAAAGGTAACAACTTCTGTAGCTGCTTCCTTGAAGAGGAAAAGGTACCGATGAATTAGTATTCTTTTGATTCGTTACTCAAGCGTTTTTTTAGAATTGATTCAAATATACTTTTAGAACCTTTCAATGGGGTCACTTAACACTCTTCCATTCACCGCAGTGTCTACCCACTTCATTAAGAGGCTGAATTGAGATCTGCGTCAAGGTATTTGAATAAGTCATAATCGTCTTTTGAGTGAGGTATTCCTGGTAATTGGAGTGAATATTTGTAAGTGTCAGAAGAAAGATGCAATGCATATCCAATTAGGAGTTAGATAAACTAGAAATATACAAATATGTCTAGAACTACAAATATTAAATCTTGACGTCGGCACTGAAATATTCCCGTGGCCGAGAGTTCGTGTAATGAAGCAGAATGTTTAATATAACGAACTTTATTTATGCATGATGGAAAATAATTGGTATTATGAATGTGTCAGATTTTAAATATTCTTGCTGTCGCAGGAGAGGGTTCTTTTGGCGCACGTGAATTTATTTGCTTTAATTACAAATGAACAAAATATATTAGCTTGCACATAAAAAAAATTAATGAACCTGGGAAGAATAATGTATTTCAGCTTATCAGTGGAAGGATTTTGAATTCCATGGTAGATACTCCAAAACTGACTATAAGATGTTTGTCGGTCTCTGTGTGTGTACATGTGTGTGTGTGTCTTTGCGACGCGTTTTCGATAAGATTGGACATCTGACATTGAGTTGGTAAACAACTCCGATATTATTATGGAGAAAGTCTTTCTGTTTCAGGTTCTCCATTTGAACTTAATGTCCTTCAATGCTTTCTTTACAATTCTTCCCTTTACATCATCTTATGAACTGTTTGACTGGCAATCCACATCAATACCATCAAATTCGAGGACTCCGTATTTTCACTTCCTCAGATTTTCAGTTTTCATTGCAGGATGTCTGGGCGCCTCTCTCTCTCTCTCTCTCTCTCTCTCTCTCTCTCTCTCTCTCTCTCTCTCTCTCTCTCTCTCTCTCCCCGCAATTTTTCAAAGATCGTGTCCCTGATGTAAAGTTTAATCCTGTGGCCTATCCCGAAAAAAAATGGTTGCATCTTGAAGCTACACGGTCTTCTAGATTTCAGACTATTTATCTTCGTAAAAGGTACAATTAATTTTCTGAAGAATCTCTCTCTCTCTCTCTCTGGCTGACTATCTTTCTTCTTCGTCTTCTTCTTCTTCTGCAGACAACAGAACAGTGATAAATTACTTATCCCTTTAATGCAAAGTCTCTTGAAAGAGAAATTGTTCGGAGTCGCAGAGGACATACCTGTCGACGAAATATTTTCAGTTCCCTATTAGCATTTAAAGAAATAATTCACTTGCCGGTTATAATATTTCATTAAGGTGTCAGAGTAATTCGAGAACTGGTGTCATGCTGTGAAGTGTGACCTAATAGAGTGCTGTGTGTTTTGGCAACGAAGACTGACCAGAGATAATCCCCCCCCAACCTTTCCCCTTCATGAAATGGACGCTCCATAATAAGGGTGATAAAGTACATCACCATATATTTATTCATATATTCCAATCAAAAGATATTGCTATTTTAACACAGTGCTGCGCTTCAGCCATCAGGTCATCGCGTGACCTTTTATCTTTATGTCTTCCGACTTTTCTCCTGTTTCAAAATCTTTGGTCGGTGACCTTAGGTCGCAACTTTGAGAGCGCCACCAAATCCCACTGGTTCGGGCACCAAATCTCCAGCGTTGAACCAATGAGAGTGAGGAAGGGAAAATCATTTTTCCACTCGAAATTTTATCGGTCACGATCACTTTTCTCCCTAAAATGAGGATGATATTAAGTAAAATATTTCAAATGTATTTTCTGAGCTATGACGGAGTTATTTCTTGTAATGTATTCTTTACTTCTAATTTTAACCATAAAAATAAAAAAAAATCGAACATTTAACCAAAATGAAAAAAAAAAAATAAAAAAAAAAATCGAACATTTGACATCATGAAAATTTTTTAGCGGAGTTGACACAAGCCAGCTCATCAAACCATGTTCAGTTATTTTCCTGAATTGTGATAGTTTTTGGGATGCAAAATGCTGATTTATTTTTTTTGCGGGGGGAGGGGGGAGGTGTGGCTTCTGAGTAAATTTCTTGATAAAGCAGAATTAGTACCTTCCATTGGTTCATAGTTAACATTAGGTCTTGAAGATTAGTCAGGAACTAATCGTTATGAAAGGAATACGTCTCGATATACGTAATGAATCAAGTACATAGTGAAAAAGAATTCGATGGTTTTGTCTTGTAAAAGGTAGTGAGTAAAATGCAAATCAAAATTTATTCAGATGAAACAATAACTTAAATTTTTGGTACATTTGTCTTTTCCTGCGTGATTGATTTATGATTTGCAATAAAACGGGTCAGCATTATAGTCCCTAATTTAAAAGTAAGAATATGCGTCATCCTGTGCAATAAACAGGCAGTTTATATCAACTGTCCGAGATTTTATTGGAGTAAATGTGCCTCGGAACTTCTCAGTTCCAGAGGACCTTTATTCCTCACACCGTTAGACTGTGGAACAGCCTTCCAAAGGAAGTCCTCCAATTGGAACTTATTCAGAAGCTCAAACGAAGGTGTAATACATTACTGCCCTAATACTAATCTCCTGGCATTTTAATACATTTTTGTCTGTTTATTAATTTATTGATTTATTTTTTTCTATTTTTTTAATCGGGGTCTCTTCTTTCCGTATTTCCCTTTACCTCGTCTTACTTCTTCCTAATGAACATCTTGATATTCTTTGGAAGCTTCAATTTCAATTCAGTGGCTCCTTTGGTGGGCTTGTTCCAAATGGATAGGTTTCATCTTGTGAATAATAATAATAATAATAATAATAATAATAATAATAATAATAATAATAATAATAATAATAATAATAAATAATAATATGTGGAAAGTTTTCCACAACCAAAAAAAAAATTTTCCTACGATGCCTTCATTCTCTTGAAGGACCATTTAATGACGTTATGTTTCAAATGTCATATGGGACAGCGTAGGCTTCGTATATCTGGATCATTTTAAGAGGATTATGATAATTATTTCGTAATTGTTTTAGTATTTAACCATGAAACGGGTAAATGTGACCGGCTTTCATTCCACGTAATACACATTAAAATTCAGTCGGTTAGAAGATTAAGTTCTTGAATTCACTCATCTGTGTATAAAAATGGCCTCGTAGTTCAGAGGTTCGGGCATTTGCCCCACTAGCCAGAGGAAGAGGACAAACATGTTTACAGGAGGGGAGTGGATGTCTCCCCTACCTACCCCGCTCCCACCCGGGGCGGACAAACAGGTCTGCTGGCGTTGGTGGCTGTGTCATGTCTCCCCTACTGTCACCCGGGGAGGACAAACAAGGTCCACTTGGAGTTTATTATAATAGATTGTTGCATTAAAACCGCAGGTGCCTTTGTTCACCTGTGCAATTACTGGGTACCTGGTGTGACGCAGACCAAGGAATTCTTTTTTGTGTACGCCACAGAGAGGCCAGTTGTGAGAGAGTTTGTCCCAGAGGCTGGATTACCTTTCGACTCTAAAAGGTAATCGTAAACGTAATCCAGCCCCAGGGCCAAATCTCTCTCTCTCTCTAAAGTTTAGAGTATTGCCCAGAGTCTCAAGTACCAAGGCTGGTGTTTTGGGTCGTTATATGCACTTTAGAATCATCCTTTATTCAGGAGTTAAGTTATGGGAACTGATTGTTGTAGACATTAAACACACATACACGTGTCTGCATATATATAATATATATAATATATTATATAATATATATATATTATATATATATATATTATATATATAAAACATATATACATGCACACATACAGATATAGATATATATATAATATACATAGATTATATAAATATATAATTATATATATAGAATGTATGTGTTCGCACACGTGCTTGTGTAAAATGAGCACCACCCAAATTTTATGAGTCTAATGCCGCTTGCCATTGAAAAATATATGAAAACCATTAGGAAACGAAATAAAGTCGAAAAGAGGAGGCGAATCCGGCATTACTGAGCTTTTTGGTTGCATGAGTTTTGGCGTAAAGAGTTACGAATGAAAAATTTGCTCCATAATGAAGTTTCCAGTAATTTCCAGCCAGGCACGAAATCCTCACTCTCTCTGTCTATTTATCTACGTATCCGTTTTTCTACTTATATCCCTCGACTCGACCTCTTCTCTCTTTCAAATGCTCTTCAAACAAAAATCTTCTTTGCTCACTAAACCTTCATTTCACTACCAAAGCGGGCCCTGCTTTCATTCCTTCCTTCTATGAACCTGCGCCCATAATGAATTCTTTGTGACAATGACACCAAATCCTACCTCGTATTCTCCGCTATCCTCATAAAGTCCTCTATTTCAGTATGTTTGTCCTAATTACTCTTTTATCCATCTCATTGCTTCAGTCATATTTTACTTCAACCGGGTAATCATCAGTTGTAATTAAAGAAAAATCTGTTCTTGCCATTAAATCCATTAGCTTAATAACCTTTTTGTTTTAACAAGAAGACTACTAACTATTCTTCTTCCCAACTTTGATTTCTCAGCAAATGAAGACATTTCAGAACACATTCCCCAAAAGAATCTCTCATCTGCTGTATAATCGTATCAGGTCTCGAAGCTAAATCACCTTTCATTGTATTTAGGTCATGAAGGTTGACCACTATTTCAGTATTGCCAATATCATCCAGGCCCCCTAGTGGGATAGTGCCGTCAGTGCACCTCATTCGGTGCAATGTAGGTATTACTTGAGGTTTTTTGCAGCGTCCCTTTGGCCCTTAGCTGCAATTACTTTCATTCCTTTTACTGTACCTCCGTTCATATTCTCTTTCTACTGTCTTACTGTCCACCCTCTCCTAACAATTGTTTCATAGTGCAACTGCGAGGTTTTCCTCCTGTTACGCCTTTCAAACCTTTTACTGTCAATTTCCGATTCAGCGCTAAATGACCTTAGTTGCCCAAGGTGCTTGGCATAATGCCAAAAATTTGTATAAATCAAATCAAAATCAAATCAGTATCATCCAGGCGTAGGTTCATACTCCAACAAAAATGTTCTTTTCATAATGAAGTCATCTGCCATTCCTGGGTCATATATGTTAGGCTTTATACTAAAATCGTTAAATAAAACTTTTTCAAGGGCTGACTTCTCGTTAAAATATCTGAGACACTAGACCACAGTTTATCACCTTAGATTTCCCGCATAAGATTTCATGCAGGCCGTAAAAAAGTATATTAGTTTAATCAGACCACTGAGCTGATTAAGAGCTCTCCTAGGGCTAGCCCGAAGGATTAGATTTTTTTTACGTTGCTAGGAACTAATTGGCTATTTAACAACAGGACTTTAAGCTTATCGTGGGATCCGAACCACATTACATCGAGAAGTGAATTTCTAATTATCAGATTCCGCTTTGGCAGCAGCGGGGAGCGAACTCGGGTTACCAGATTGATAGTCGGGTACGCTACCCACTCGTCTAATGAGGAACTGTCAGCAAAATAGGCAATAACAATATATACAGCAGCAGCAGCAATGGCGGATATCGCTTCCGTTATGCTATTAGTTGCAAACGCAGATCTCCGGTACAGCATGCAATATACAACTGCCCTTTTTATTTTTTTTTTTATTATCGGTAGGATTAAATTGGGTCGACATAATTTCAATAACAAATTTATGTCACTTTTGTTTTTAAGTTTAACCCTCATGAGTAATAATGATTTTCATTCAGACAGTAAGAAGATTGAAATGTATTTCATAATTGATTTATGTAGATGCAGTCTATTAATGAATGAAATGTAATGCATAATTTGTCTACGTAGGTGCAGTATATTAATTAATGAATAAAATTCACAGGAAAGATCGTGTGAAAACTAATCATTAGTAAGGAACTACCACCTCTCAGAAATAGCCGAGATCGTTCGGTCTTAACGATCCTTTACTATAGGCAAGCGTTGCCTATAATAAAGGGTTGTAAGACCAAAAGATCTCGGCAGTTCTCTGTTTTTCATTTTCGTCCGTGGTGTTACCTTTATATATATATATATATATATATATATATATATATATATATATATATATATCTATATATAGGGTTGTAAGACCGAAAGATCTCGCAGTTCTCGTTTTTCATTTTTCGTGCCGTTTTTATAGCCTATTTTTTAATATATATAATATATATATAATATATATATAATATATATAAAGATGGATCTATTTTCTGTGGCCTTGATTATAACGCTGTACAGAAAACTCGATTACCCCGAAGAAACTTCAGCGCATTTTTTACTTGTTTTATTGGATTTCAATAATCATTTCCAGTTATTGTATGCTTCATTGAAGGGAGGTATATAAAGATAATGAAGCAAAACTAAAATATAGCAGCGCAAGACGTCTTCTTATGCTAAGGTCACACATTCACGTATCAACGCACGCCCACGCACGAACGGAAATTGGTAGTTGGCAACAGCTTACGTCAGTAAACCGTAAATGTAACGTAAAACATACGTAAAATCGTAGACGTACGGTGACGTGTCGTCTGGGTGTTAAGCTCCGCCCACTAGGGCGCCGTAGCCCACTCCAGTTTTGAAATGTTCAAAACAAGTCATGGGTGGTCACGCCAAATGTCATCTGACGTAGCTCCAGGCATTGCACGTGGGACTCACGGTGACTACTGCAGGGTAATCGCTAGGGTCACCAGCATCGTTCGCCGTCGTTGTTTTCTTTCCGCCGCGAAGCACGTGGGCCTCCTAATTGCGCTGCAGCCTACGGCGAAACCGATTCACACATTTACAACCCTGTACGACATGACAACGCTGTAGCGTGGTATAAAAGGTCAGGTCGGCGCCCTCGGGTCATCTGTTGGAAAATCAACTTGAAAATATGGCCACAGGATTATCCCAAGACCTGACGGTCTCAGTTATTTCTTTCATTGACAATGGCGGATTTTGGAATAATCCTTTAGCACTGGCTCCTAATACGATTTCCACTTTCTCCTGACTTTTGACCGCTATCATCAATCAAACAATGAATTGGAATCTGTCAGAGGGATACATGGTAATCCCAGGCTCTATTCCCAAGGTAGTATTCCAGCGTTCCGGTACACAAATCTCAACCATAAATCAACAACCGGGTCATTTTCGTCAACAGGATTCCGGCATCTACCGCCTATACGTCGTCTGTCACACCTGCTCCAGTAAGAAATTAATTTATGATTAGCAACGCAGGAACAGTAGAGGAGTTGGGGCCTGGTGTTATTGGTAAGGTTTCCTTTAGGCTATGAATAATCCCGGGTTGGACGAGTACTTATATGGACCCATGCAGTGCGAACCATTTGTGTGGGAGCAGGACTAATGGCTTCATAGCCCAGGGGCTGTTTCTCTGTGTCTCAGGTGGCTGATCACGATTCAGAATATGGAGACAAGGTTTCAATAAAAGGCGAGTGGGAAATGGATAACGAATATAAAAATACTGGGGAAATTTCTGACGAAGACAATTGTTAGGATGTCTAGTAGTCCTTTTTGAAATAACCTTTACTGCTTAGGCCAAAAATAACAAAAGACTTCACTTGTAGACAGCAAACGTATAGTATAATCTGCTAGAATAATTTTCACACACACACACACACACACACACACACACACATGAACACTTTCCCGGTAACACGGTAATCTCAGATTATGGAAGTGTCGAAGATATTTATTTCTTCTGAATAGCAGTCTTACAATAATGGTGTAACAAATAATGCAAATATCTAAGAGGAATTCCTATATACATCTAAAAAAATTTATCTTGAATAGGTAGAATTCCTATTTATTTTTAAGAATGTTTGATAAGTTATTAGATGTTATTCTATATCGCTTAAATATAAATCGCCCATAGTCAACAGTTTTATAAGTCTAAGTGTATGTCTGAATGGTAAAATCGAAGCAAGACAATTCTAGTGCTAATCTTATATAAGAGCTCCCAAAGCGTTCATAAATCATAATTCCTAAAACTACGTATGATATTCCTTGTCGACTGGTTACTTGGTTATTGCTATAAATATCATTCAGAAATGGGGTTAATATATAATCAGTGATGTGCTCATTTACAACCATTATTCTAATTGCGTCTACTGAAATGTTTTTGTTGTACAATTAGAAAGTATATATCTTGGTAAATCAAATCTCTCTCTTCTTCTCTCTCTCTCTCTCTCTCTCTCTCTCTCTCTCTCAATGATAATAAATCTCGATTTTGTGTGCATATAATTTTCAACTGTAATATTCAGCTGTGTTGTAGATGTCTTTCGCGGATTCAAACAGAATAAAAATAAATTTTAAAAAATTAAAAACTTTAGTAATGTGCTCATACCCCTGGCAACAGCACAGCCCCACAACGGTGGGCGTGGTCTTGACGTGAAGTTGATCGGCGTAAGTTCCAGGTAGACGTCCGACCTTGCTTTCTTTGCGCGTACATTTGCGGCGCAATGTACGTCGCTGGCTTTACGTCCGGTAGCCCGTATGTGGATCGTGGGCATCATCGCGGTGAAATGACCTTGAACAGCTGGTAAACAGGTCACGGGCTAACGGACGTAAAGCCAGCACCGTAAATTGTGCCGCAAATGTACGCGCAAAGAAAGCAAGGTCGGACGTCTACCTAAAACTTCCGCTGATAGTGTAATGTTCTATATACGTCACCTTCACGTCGTGACCACGCCCACTGTTGTGGGGCTGTAGGGTACAAAATGGCCAGCCTGTAAACAGAGCAGACTGTAAAGTGATGGAACATGTATGAGAGAATTTAAAAATATTGCATTATGAAAATCCAGGTTGTAAATTCACTTTGGTAGAATTCTGCACGTACTGTAAAATATTGTATATTTTCAACAAATAAAAAAAATTTAAGTCAGACATTATGATATACATACCATTGGCAGTCCCAACATCTTGGGCTTCTTCTGACGGATGATGTGGGGCTTGAGGAAGTAGAATATGTTCAATATCCACTTCTCCCTGTCCGTCAGTCGTCCTTCGTGTCGCTGTCATCACTCTGTATCTCATCCAACTCCGACTCCTGTAGGTGGAAGATGACATTTCCTCGATCTGAGTGTCTGCAGGAGTGGCTTTAGGAGTCTTCTCCGGGCCGAAAGAAGGTCCTGCAAGATGTGACGTTGATGGTACCTACCTTGGTCGTTTTAGGAGGTTCGGCATCTTGAAGGGCGTTGCGGAGAGTACTTGGAGGAAACTGCTGGTCTCGGGAGATGGAAACAACAGCTGACCTGAGGGTTGTTGTTGTTGTTGTATTGAGCGCCGGCCTGACCTTTTATACCACGCTGCAGCGTTGCCATGTCGTACAGGGTTGTAAATGTGCGAATCAGTTTCGCCGTAGGCTACAGCGCAATTAGGAGGCCCACATCCTTCGCGGCGGAAAGAAAATAACGACGGCGAACAATGCAGGTGACCCTAGCGCTTACCCTGCAGTAGTCACCGTGGGTCCCACGTGCAATGCCTGGAGCTACATCAGGTGACATTTGGCGTGACCACCCACGACTTGTTTTGAACATTTCAAAACTGGAGCGGGCTACGGCGCCCTAGTGGGCGGAGCTTAGAGCCCGGACGACCCGTCACCGTACGTCTACGATTTTACGTATGTTTTACGTTACATTTACGGTTTACTGACGTAAGCTGTTGCCAACTACCAATTTCCGCTCATGCGTGGGCGTGTGTGCGTTGATACGTGAATGTGAGACCTTAGCATTAAGTCCAGACTATCGAAAAAAAGTGATTAGATTTATTTGTTTTAAAATTCACTGTAGGAATCCCGCTCTAACAATGAAGCAAAGAACACTGGCGTAAAAAAATGACTGATTATTGTTTCATGCAGTGATTCTTAAACTGGGTGCGCACCCCCTAGTGGGCTACTAGAAGCTTCCAAGGGGGCTGCAAGCAGGGTTGCCGATGGTCTTTTTTTTTTGTGTGTGTGATGTTAATTGCAAAATTGCAAAATACGTTATCTCTGCTTCCGTATGTTTTCCAATTATTATCTGAGGACAGGCCAACAAATCAAAATATAAGTTAGTTTTCATTTCAAATCTTGTGTATGAATTGTCTTATTTTTTTAGAATATTAAGATTTTCCCACGCTCTCAAACAGACAACATATTGTTTATAGTTTATGGCCTGCAAAATTCCAGGGGGTAGGTGGGCGTGGGATCTATACTTTATGCAGAGGGGTGCGCAAGGGAAAAGGTTTAAGATCCACTGGTTTAATGAAGCTTGAAGGGGTGTGAAGGTGCCAGCGATATCCTGTATTATGCCGAGAGTTTACGGGGCGGGGGTGGTTTGGAGGGGGGTGGGGGCAGGCTGTGGAATGAGGCAAAGCACTTCAAGGAACAATGAATTAGCAGTTAACCCGTCCTATTTCTAACAGTATACTGCCCACCTCCATTTTCATTCCAGTTCGTAGCCTTTGTTTTATTTGCATCCACTTTTTGAGTTCGTTGCTTTCCGTGTCGGTCATTACCACCAGTGCATTTGCATTGAGCATCTGCCTGAGATTTTTGCCTTAGGTTTTTTACTCATTTTGGCTTTTACTGTAGAAATACCCGGTGCCAAGGCTTGAAATGGGTGGCTTTCGCATCTCGCAAAATGCGTGTTTCAGATGACAGTGTGAACTATTTTGTTTTACGCTGCTGTGCGGTCATATATTTTATAGACTTTGAAAATATTTGATGGAAGAACTTTAGACCTAAA
>NC_061097.1:25645699-25670128 GCF_015104395.2 Macrobrachium nipponense
GAAAGAAAGAAGGTGAAGGATAAAAGTGAGAAAACACTTAAATTCCTACCTATGAATTACCAATATAAACACCAGGCCGATGGTCCATAAGGACCATCAGAGTCTATAAATATTTGTATAGAAAAATAGATATATATAAAAAAAAAATCAACAAACTCCTCACACAAAAACAGGGAAACTTCAGTCCAAAATAAATTCAAATCGCCTTTACGGAGGCCGTGATCCAATACATCTCAGCTCTGCAGACGAGGAGGACATGAATACACAGGTAACCACAGTACAGGTGAGTCGGAGAAGGTCTTGCCCGACAACACAAAGGCCAAACTCCATACCTGGTAATCGGTCTCCCTCACTGACAACATCACGAGCCAGATTGCTCCCTCAGCAGCAGCTTAAGGTGTCCTTGGAGATAGACTGGATGACTGCCCAAAGCTCCTCTAGTGCCAGCAGAAACACGATGGCACTCAATACCCATAGGAAATATATATATATCCACTAAGGTGGCAGTACGACGAAAGTCGCAGGTGACAAAGTCAACTGCGTCGAATACAGGTCACACGACGTCGCAGGTGACAGAAGTGTACCTGCGAAGGGCAGGGCAGCTCCAAAAACAAGATTCAATGTTTTCCAATAATCGCCAGCTGCAGAGGTATCAGGAAGCAAAGGAAGGCCCGACTAACTTTAAGCCGGGCACCGTCTTTCCAAAAGTCACCTCACAGGAGTCCTGCCGCACTCGAAAAATAAACAAACCACAATCGTTAACACGATAGTTCAAGCAATTAAGTGAGCGGGGAGGAGGCGAGAAACTATAGCGTAAACAAAACACTAAACACTTAACATTAACTGCCTTAAGAAATAATGTACTTAAATCTAGAACAAGGTTGACTTAAATAAATCGGAAAATTACGTTACTCTAATACCTTCCTCCCCGAGAAAAAAAAAAAAAAAAAAAAAAAATTTATAACAAGAACATAGGACCTGGAAAACAGGAACATTAAGGTCCACCAACAAAAGACAAAAAAAAAAAAAACAACAACACAACAAAAGTTACTGGCCTGAAAATAAAACTAGATTTAAACAGCAAAGTCAAAACATGGTATATAAACAAAAAAATAAATAACTTAAGTCTAAACAACAACAAGAAAAGACTAACAACCAAATCTTCACATAGCATTACAAAACAAATCTGAACAATACAGACAAAACTCGCAAAGATCAAGTTAGGAAACTTACGTATACACACCTCGACTTACAGTGTACAAAAAAAAAAACAAAAAAAAAAAGTTTTTTATACAAACCCACCGGAGAAACGAGCAGGGCAGCGTACGAGGGAGGTAAGGCAAACATATCAAATTCGTGAGAGCGCGTCAGGAATCTTATTTTCAGACCCCTTAATGTGTTTAATAACCAGCTTGAATTCCTGAAGCAAGAGAGCCCAACGCAAGATCCTCTGGTTGGCTCCTTTCATACGCTCAATGAAAACAAGCGGGTTATGATCCGTCCAGATCCTCTATGGAACAGAAAAGTTATTACATAAGTTTGAAATGTTATCCGGGTACGGACCAAAGCAAGAGCTTCCTTTTCAATGGTAGAATACCTCCTTTCAGCCACCAATAACTTCCGACTAAACTAAGATATGGGGTGTACTCACCTCATCGTCCCTTTGGAAAAGGACACCACCTATACCCACATCACTGGCATCTACTGCTATGATATAAGGTTTCCTGAAAATCTGGGGAAGTCAAAATAGGTTTCGAAATTAGAATGGTTTTAAGCTTATTAAAAGCTTCCTCACACTGATTAGACCAACAAAATTTTTTTACCCTTCTCTAAAAGGTTAGTAAGAGGTTGAGCAAGATCAGAGAAATTTCGCACGAAGCGGCGATAATAACCAGACATTCCCAGAACTCTTCTCACCTCTCTAATACTACCTGGCCTTTTTTAAATTAATAATAGCCTCGAGGTTAGCTTGTTTCGGAGCCACCTGACCCAAACCAACCTCGTGACCCAAATAACAAACCTTTGCCTTGCCAAATTCACACTTTGATAAATTAATAACCAAAACCAGCAGACCTAAGGGCCTCAAATACCTTACGCAATCTTACCATATGCGTACTCCAATCATTGCTATATACAACCAAATCATCAATATAAATTTCAGTTCCTTTCAAACACAAATTACCCTATTCATAAGCCTCTGAAAAGTACACGCGGCATTTTCATCCCAAATGGCATAACCTTGCATTCATATAAACCAAAGGGAGTTACGAATGCCGAGATTTCACGGGCTCGATCAGATACGGAACCTGCCAATAAACCCTTCAGCAAATCTAGTTTCGTAATAAATTTGGCAGAACTATCTGTGAGAGACAATCATCAATACGTGGCAAAGGAAAAAGAGTCATTTTTGGTGTGGGCATTAACCTTTCGATAGTCCACACATGCGGAACTTCCCGTCAGCTTTTCAACAAGAACAATAGGGGAACTCCAAGGACTGACTGATGGCTGAATGAGGTCGTGCTCCAACATAATAATAATCCTTTCGACCAAATCCCTTTTTACAGGATTTAACCGCTAAGGACTATTTTGTTTAAACTGGGGAGGCACTACCTTACATCTACCTCATGGCAAAGAAAAATAGTTTCAACAGAGTCTCGGAATAAATCTGAAAAGGAATAAATTAGATTAAACACATCCTCTCTTGATGAGGATCCAAATGCTTCAGCACCTTCCTGTAAAACTTCTAAATTTTGTATATTAGAAAAAAGAGCATCTGAAGAAACCTGACTCATTAAATCATCCGAATCCCGAGGAGGAAATTCCACAGCTACAGATACTGGCTCAGAGACAACTGTTAAAGGAACAACACTTCTACTATGATACGCTTTCAACCTGTTTACATGAAAACTTTACACTTCCTGCTTGAACCGGGAGCTTCAATTTCGTAATTCACCTCGGACAATTTCCTCAAAATTTTCCACGGACCCTTATATCTAGGTTCAAGAAAATTGTCTGGGTCCATACTCAAAATCAAAAAACCAATTCTCCTGGTTCAAAAGAACGGGCTTTAGTGTTCCTGTCAAAGTTAGCCTTCATTTTAGCCTGAGAATAATCAAATTATCCCGAGCAAACTTCCAAGCACTGAACATTCTCTTTCTCAAATCATCCACAAATTTCTCCCATTTTGATATCTCCCCTTCGATTGACCCCTAATACTTCACAAAAAATGTCCAAAGGGACCACGGACTTTGTGCCCAAAAATCAGTTCGAAGGGAGCTACACCTGTGGAGGCATTGGGATGATTCCTAAGAGCAAACAGTGCGAGCGGCAGTGCTTTGTCCCACTCCCGCTTCCGTGTTCATAAACAATTTTTTTCAAAATAGATTTTAATGTCTGGTGAAACCTCGCACCACACCGTTGACTCTCCGGATGATACGGAACACTCGTAATGTGCTGAATTGGCCAGTTCAGCACACTTACCTTAAACATTTTACTGTGAAATTCGTACCGCAATCGGTCTGAATAACACGGGGGAGACCGTACCTGGAAAAGAATTCCATTAATTTTTCAAAAACTACTTTAGAGGTTATCTGTCTCAAAGGGAAAGCTTCGGGAAATCTAGGGCTCTATCCATATTGTTAATAGATAAATATAACCAGACTTAGTTTTCGGCAAAGGACCAACCACTCTATCACCAATTCCGAGAATGGTTCTCCGATCACAGGAATAGGATTTAAAGGAGCCTTAGGAATAATTTGATTTGGTTTTCCCATACCTGACAAACCTTCACATTCGTTCACAAAACGCTTCACAGACGATTCAGTTCCAGGCCACCAAAAATAACTTGCTAATTTACGGAAAGTCTTCCATACCCCAAAATGACCTGAAAGGAAATTGTCGTGAGCGAGACTCATTACTGATTCACGGAAATGGGAAGGGACCACAATTTGCTCAATTCGAGAAGCCTTGCTCAGATCATCTGTCGAAGGTCTACTAAATCTGTACAACAAATTATTTATTATACCAAACCGAGGCTTAGTTAGATCATTGATATCACCTAACTCATTTAAATTCTGTTTTTCTGGGCCTCAATGAAAGCCAAACGATCCCAATCAGGTTTCAGAACACTCATTAATAATAATATGACTATCACTACTATCTACAGACCCGGGCCTATCTACATCTACTTCTAAACTACTAAATAATAACTTCATCATCATTAATTGATTCAGCAGCTCTTGCTGTGGCACGGGTTGTTACAGAAACAGGATGGCATGAACAGACAAAATAGGAAATAATTCCCGACCTTCACTATTGAGCATATCATTTCCCAAAATACCGTCAATACCAGGTATGGGGAGATTATCGACAACGGCCAACTCAGTAACCCTATCATATCCGGGAAAAAGACAACCTGACATCCACCAACGGAGCAGAAACAACAGTGTTCGGGAACCCTCCCAGAACGACATAATTACTGAACGCTCTTGTAAACCATTCAAAGTCTCACTCAACACCAGAGACCGAGCTGAACCATGGTCCCTCAAAAACTTCACATTGATAGTTTTAGATTTATGAATTATTTTACCTGGCCAGACTATTTGTCAAAATCGAGTCACAAATTTTTTATTGCTAAGGGATGAATTATCATTACTATCTACCCTACTGCTAACTACTTCAGTTTTTCAACCTTATCACTAAAACCAGACCTGTTGGAAATTAATGAAATTGGATTCTGACCATTTCTCTGCAGATACCTCCTACGTGCATTGCACTGGTGCTGGAAATGACCTGGTTTGTCACACCAGAGACATGTTCCTCTACGTCCAGTACCTCTGTTATCATTATACCTGTTATAGTTATTCTTGCCTGAATTAGGCATACCCTTGTTAACAAAGATACGAGGAGGAGGAGGCCCTGCCAGAAGACTCCACCAACATTTCTGTCACCTGTAAAAGAATGGTCATTATTACCCTTAGGAATATTAGAGACAGACTACTGAAATGGTTTCTACTTACCCCCCCCACCCCTCCCTTTCCATTACTGACGAGCCCGAGTAAGGAGGGATTATTCATATCTTGATAACCAAAATTACCAGTTCCAGAACGATGAGTCAAGACATATTCATCTGCCAATTGGGCGGCATCATTCAGTTTTATAGCCTTAACCTCCTCGAGATGAACTCTCAACTCCTTGCTACACGCTTTCTTGAATTCCTCAAGGAGCAACAGTTCCCTCAACGCAGCAAAAGACACTACCTGACGACTCTTTAGCCAGTCGTCGAATTGTTCCTCCTTGACCCGTGCAAATTCAACAAAGGATTGAGAAGGGTGTTTGTTGTAATTCCTGAATTTCAGACGATAAGCCTCGGGTACCGAATCATAGGCTTTTAGGACCAGTGCTTTGACCTTCTGGTAGTCCCGAGCAATTCCTTCCTCCAAGGCATTGTATACCCGGATTGCCTTGCCAACCAATCTACACTGTATCAATACCGTCCACATTTCAGAGGGCCAAGACAATCGGGTGGCAACCCGTTCAAATGCCTTGAAGAATTCAGGGACGTTCTTCTCATCAAAGACTGGCACTAACTTTAATGCCGCACCTAAATTAAATTTATCATTAAAATTATTCTTAGGGGAACTGATCATATTGGTCCCCTGCAACCTTGCCATTTTGTAAATTTATATTAGCTACCTCCAGCTCGTGACGCCTCGCCCTCTCGTTCTCCTCAAATTCCAATTTCCTCAACTCGATGCGTTTTGCAAATTAACTTATATTCTACCTCCTCCTTAGACTCTCCCAAACATTGAATAGGAGCCAGGGGTCCCTCTGGCATAGGATTTGGGGAAGGCAAAAAGGATTAGTAGACAAATTAGATTTAGGTAAATTAGTATGGACCTTCAAAAATAATACCTGTGCGGGGAGGATCCTCAAACAAAGTCAAACCTGCTCTCACACTCAATTTTTCCTCCTCTGAATCTACATCAAACGTACTACCTTCATCATCACTGTCCTCTCGACTTTCGTTAATCAAATTTCCAGCCTCTGCTAAATCTTGAGAAATTCTTATCTCTTACTGCCATCAATATTCCCCTTAGTGCCGCAATTTCACGGAACACCTAACCACTGAGCACAAGAAATTAAATGCTTCCTACTCAATACGGGCAAATGCTTTATACAATCGGCCGACCCCAAATATTCGGCAGGATCAAAAACAAACTCTTCCATTATGCCAAAAAAATAAAGTGTACAGGGAGAAAGGCAATACTACCAAATAAATATTGAAGAGACCACCCCAGTGTTCGCATACCACCCAGACCAAGATACCGAGTATCCCATGAGAATATCCTGTCACGGTCGCCAACTTGTTACGGGACCCCTTTATTGGGTCCTGGTGCAGTTCTTTTATTGCACTATTTATCTCAGTGATGTTCAAAAATACTCTGCGTAAAATGGTCAGTGGAGACGAAAACAAAAGGGAAAACTCAACAATATTTATTCACAACAAAAATAACATTAAGTTCAACTTGTGATGAAAAGGACGTACACTAGTCTCAAATAAAATCCCGTAGGATCCCTAAACCGCTAAGAAAAAACTAAGCCCTAGATAGAAACATGAGAGAGAACAAACACAAGAATACGTCTAAACAGGAATATATCCATACAATGGCTGGCCAGGCCAAAACCCAAATATACCTATAACTACTAAACGAAAGAAAGAAGGTGAAGGATAAAAGTGAGAAAACACTTAAATTCCTACCTATGAATTACAATATAAACACCAAGGCCGATGGGCCATAAGGACCATCAGAGTCTATAAATATTGTATAGAAAAATAGATATATATAAAAAAAAAATCAACAAACTCCTCACACAAAAACAGGGGAAACTTCAGTCCAAAATAAATTCAAATCGCCTTTACGGAGGCCGTGATCCAATACATCTCAGCTCTGCAGACGAGGGAGGACATGAATACACAGGTAACCACAGGTACAGGTGAGTCGGAGAAGGTCTTGCCCGAAACACAAAGGCAAACTCCTACTGGTATCTGTCTGCCCTGACTTGAACCAACCTCGACGCCGCCAGATTGCTCCCTCAGCAGCAGCTTAAGGTGTCCTGGAGATAGACTGATGACTGCCCAAAGCTCCTCTAGTGCCAGCAGAACACAAACCCGATGCACTCAATACCCTAGGGAAATATATATATATCCACTAAGGTGGCAGTACGACGAAGTCGCAGGTGACAAAGTCAACTGCGTCGAATACAGGTCACACGACGTCGCAGGTGACAGAAGTGTACCTGCGAAGGGCAGCTCCAAAAACAAGATTCAATGTTTTCCAATAATCGCCAGCTGCAGAGGTATCAGGAAGCAAAGGAAGGCCCGAACTAACTTTAAGCCGGGCACCGTCTTTCCAAAAGTCACCTCACAGGAGTCCTGCCGCACTCGAAAAATAAACAAACCACAATCGTTAACACGATAGTTCAAGCAATTAAGTGAGCGGGGAGGAGGCGAGAAACTATAGCGTAAACAAAACACTAAACACTTAACATTAACTGCCTTAAGAAATAATGTACTTAAATCTAGAACAAGGTTGACTTAAATAAATCGGAAAATTACGTTACTCTAATACTGAGACAATATACTGACGACATCTCATCCATTGCAAAGGCGATCCATAGCATCGGCACTCATGTGTAGACTCGACTCGACCTATGGTAGTGTAGAACCAAGCCGTTTCCTACGTCACCATCACGTGAAGTTGGGAATTCTCTAAAGTCATCATGTGTCCATACTTGAAAATTCTACATGATCATAGAATAACTGAAGTCTTGCTTTACCACACAAATCTGTCATTAATTAATATACCTAATCTCCTAGTCAGTTATCAAAAATTCCTCACTAAACAAAATATAATCTTTACCCACTGAATCCTCACAAGTAATCTTATATCTGACAAACATACTATCAAAAAAAGAACCCATAATGTCTAACAGCAAAACCCTTTTACTGTTTATATAATTAACCTCTATGAATTATAATGCTGAACACCCCTTCTATCTAACACATAACCCGATAAATTATACCGCCTGTCTAAAGTAGAAATGCTATGTAAAGCTTAACCCCAATTACGACATCTCTCGTAGTAGGAAAAGAAAAAAATAATAATATTACTAACAATAATAATAAGTGAACTTCCCCATTACAAAACCTACACAGAAAAAAACATATATATATATAATCCAACGCTTTCCCCCATAAATGCAGTATGTATCCCCATGACTTCCGCTAAACATTCCAAAGTTTTCTTCACAAATTCTCTGCCATTGTCGGTCAATAGAACCTCCAGTGAGCCGCATCTGCAAATGACACCATTGAAAAATGCTGTATCTACATCTTCAGCCGTTTTATGCTTAAGTGGGAAAATTTCTACTATCCTTGTAAGTTCATCTATTATTACTAACAAGTACTTATTCGCATATCTAGACTCACAAAAATTTCCCAGGATATCCCTATGTATTCTCTGAAAAGGTCTACTTGGTATAGGATATGATCCTAAATTGCATGAAGTTATCCTTGCAGGTTTGCATGCATTGCACACTGTACAGTTTTTCACAAGATTAAGCTATTTCATCTAATTAAGAGTTTCTCAGGTAAACATAGGACAACGGTCAGCGTGCCACTTTCTTGCTTGAATTGTTGAACCGTGAATGAATCCCTGTACAGAAAACTTCCTGATCAATAGCTCTTCCTGCATAAACACAGTAGGTTTCTCATTATTAGTGTCCGACTCAGTAAGTATGCACACACAAACTAAGTACAATGAGCATCCATCGAATCCTCTATACCAATGATTCCCAAACTGGGTCCACGACACTAAAAAGAAAAATCATATTTTTCAACTTCAAAAAAAGAATTGTGTCCGTTTTCACCAATTTTACTTTGTATTTAATTTAAAGCAATGAAAATATATTTAAACTAATTTATATATTTACTTATAATTACTTTGTGCAGGAATATGCAAACATTAACTGTACTACGTTGTGCTGGGTATCCCGGTATGGCAAAGATAACTTTGGATTGGCTGGGATCCCTCGGCTCTGGGATCTCATCATATCGGGGGGTGGGGGTCCTTGGTATGGTCGAGTTTCGGGAACTACTGCCCTATACATACTTCGGGATCTACCCCTATATTGCACGAACTCTCGTACTTCCAGGGTATTAATGCCATACTTTTCCAGTACCTCTTTATCACCCCTTCTATCCAGCGCTCTCTAGGGCTTCTGTTTTTTCTCCTCCCTCCAGACACTTCCGAATTATAGATTTGCATTTCCACAGGGATATGGGCTAGCAACCTTACATTGTAAATAATTGCTGCTGATAACCTGAATGGTTACACCTGTAAACTGTAGGTGATGGCCTAGGAGGGGAGTGTATGTATGTATGTATGTATATGTATGTATAATGTGTATAGTATGTATATATATAGTATAGTATATATGTATAGTGATATATGTATATTATATATATATTATATATATGTATATATATATATATATATATATATATATATATATATATATATAATATATATGGATATATAATATATAGTAGTATATATATATATATATATCTATATATATATAATATATATATATATATAGTAATATTATCAGTATATAATTACATATAATATATATATTTATATATATATATATATATACATATATATGAAGCTATATATATTATCATATATATATATATATATATATATATTATATAGTATATATATATTAATTATACATATGTATATGTATATGTGTGTGTATATATATATATATATATATATATATATATATATATATATTGATAATTATATATATATATATATCTATATATATCTACTATATACATATGTTATAGTATATGTGTGTGTGTATATTATATATATATATATATATATATATATAATATATATATATTTATTATACATATATATTGAGAGAGAGAGAGAGGAGAGAGAGAGGAAGAGAGAGGAGAGAGAGAGAATACAATCTACCAATAACCTTAAAAGAAATAAGATCGTATAGCATGAACCGTGTCAATATTTGATATCTTGTTCTTATGATGGGACAGTGTAATTAAAACAAAAATGAAATAATTAAAACAAAGTCTTCGAGTCATAATTGCATCTTAGACGTGGCATCCTGATTAAAAGATAATTACTACCACCCTATTTTTATGGAAGATTATATCAGACTCTGTATAATGCTAGCTAATTACATGACACAAAAAAAACAGATTGATATTGTCCACTAAAATAATAGGTAATCACGTGGACTATAATACTGTATTGGATGATTAATGCAATATCAACAAAGCGTTAATTATATGATGTTCATTTTAATATAGATGGGTTGCATTGTTTGAGAGGAAGCATCGCTTGACTACATAATTCTTTCTCAAGGCTTTGGTCCAAAATGTACATTGCGATTCTACCAATATTCGATCTCATCTTACCAGGCGTCCAAAAACAAAGAGCGAGAGTTTAGGGAGGGTGAAAAGGGCGTGGTCCCCTTAGGGGGAAGTGACGTCAGTAGGCATTACTTAAGGTTCTTTGCGGCGTGCTATAGGCCCCTAGCTGCAACCACTTTCGTTTCTTTTACTATGCCTCCTGTCATATTCCTTTTCTTCTATCTTACTTTTTATTCTTTCTTAACAATTTATTCTTAGCGCAACTGCGATGGCTTTGATCTTGTGGGAAGGATGGAGGATAACTGGTGCTCGAGAACTGAACTATTCAAGGAGAATGGAAAGAGGACCAGAGGTAGACGAAAAAAAAGTATTGGATAGATAAAGCAGACGAGGTGTTGAAATAGATAAGCGCAAAGCGTTGGAATTATGGAGGTGGGCGTGAAGTGTCATTCTGGCAAGAGACTTCTATAGTTCAATAGTCGAAAGGTGAACCTGACAGTCATTTCCTTTTTTATTTCTTTAAAACCATATTTATACAGATACCTTAATCTATGTATATATATATATCTATATATATATATATATATATATATATATATATATATATATATATATATATATATACACACACACACACACACACACACACGCATTAAGCTACACATGTCCTTTAATATCTAATTCGCTCTACCAAGAATTCAGGAAGTACAGTGAAGCGCTTTTACCCACAAGGCTACATATATATATATATATATATATATATATATATATATATATATATATATATATATATATATATATAGTGTGTGTGTGTGTGTATCACCATTACATATACCACAAGTTAATGCAAATACAAAAACCAAGTGTGATTCAAGTGATAACCAAACTAGATGAAACCGGTAAAATTTTACACATACTATATGTATTTTATATTTTGTCATTTTAGGGATTCTGACGTCATATTGAGTGATAAACATACCATTGTATCTTTTTTTTTTTTTTTTTTTTTTTGTTTTTTTTTGCAGCTATTCGCATGGAAAAGTCCTGGAATGAGAAACGTCTGACAGGAATGTTCAGGAAGTTTCGGTTATCAACATTGCGATAGAAATTGGCAATAGACCAAATTAACATAGATAAATGTAGAGAATAAAGTTGTAGGCATGAAACAAAATCTTTAACTCTTGTAATCAAATTGGTTGTGACTTGATGGTTATTCATTAGGAGCTCGATGGCAAGTGCTACGCTGCGCTGGAACCCGGCGCTGCCCTTCACTTCTCTACCCTTCCGAATGCCACGTTACTGTTTAAAATTCATTTGTAAAGAATGATACTTTCTTATTGTTTAAAATTCATTTGTAAAGAATGAAAAGATATTTTTTAATTAGTAAAGAATGCAACATTAATTATTTAAATTCGTTTGTAAAGAATGTAACATTAATTTTAAAGATTCATTTGTAAAGAATGCAATGTTATTTTTTTGAAAATTCATTTGTAAAGAATGCTGCGTTATTTTTTAAAGATTCATTTGGAAAGAATATGTAATTCTTTCAAAATTCATTCGTAAAGAATGTAACATTATTTTTAAAAATACATTTGTAAAGAATGCAGCGTTATTTCTTAAAAATCCATTTGTAACGAATGCAGCATTATTTAAAATTAGTTTGTAAAGAATGCTACGAAGTTTGTGAACGTTATGGATATTTTATCTGCAACATGATCTTATTGAAAGAAAGAGTCTACGTTAGAATTGCCATAATTCGGAAGAGCAAAGAACTCATAAAGCTTCACTGGAGACATTCGAGATCCGGGAGTGACGGTAGGAAAAGGACTGGAGACCAGTGTTGCCGATTGTAGGGTAATAGGGGCAAAAATCTTAAGACAGCAGGGCAATATTTTCAAGTGTAGGGTAATTGTAACAAGGTAAGCTTAGATGATTATGCTTATTAGTATTCGTGATATTGCATATAAACATAATCTAAAAGATTTTATTTGTTATCATAGCCGCCAGAATGTTTGGTCCTTTTCAGTTATGTAGGGTAATTTCTCGTCTCCGGTGTAGGGGGCGCGTAGGGTTAGAGGGATTGGCATCACTGCCGGAGCCCAGAGGAACCTGGGTGTCGCTGGGCAGCAGCCCCTAACTCGGAAGACTGCTCAATTTAACGATCAATACCAGATCGTCACATTATCATAGACGGTAGGGAGCAGTTAATCAAGCGTTCCGACATTTTCGCATTGGAAAGGGTTATAGAATTTGGCCCAACGCTGGGACCTATGTGGTCATTCAGCACTGAAACGGAAATTGATAGACGAAAGATTTTGAAGTGCAACCGGAGGAAAACCTCAAAGCAGTTGCACTATGAAACAATTGTTAGGAGAGAGTGAAAAGTAAGAGGCAAGAAAGAGAATTTTGAAAAGAGGTACAATAAAAGGAATGCAGCTATGAGGCGATGGGACGCTGCAGAATACTTTAAGTAATGCCTACAGTGTGTTGCATGAGGCGCACTGGCGGAGCTACCTTCTTACGAGGATCGGTGTCAACCTCGTCGTTGCGACGCCAGCAAGAAATAATTAATCAATCAGTCCTCTGAGGGTCGATTGAGGGTCATTTTCGTTTTAAACGATGAACTATTGTAGCCATCTCTCAGTAGACCGAAAGCCACCGTTCCAGAATATTTTTTAATGGAAAAGTCAGCGAAGTTGTCTGGCTTTAGGTTCCAGCACTAGTGGCTAAAGGTTCGTTCTCCACTCGAGGTCGTTAACTTATCATCAACCTGTTTGTGATGCTTAAGAGCTAAATTGCCGCCGTTTGTATATGACACGTTTTGCCGTAGTTTGGACACACCCTAATAGCATCATCAACAAAGGCTTCCTGTTTACATATTGGCTGAAACGTCTGGGTTTGATCAAGATTTAAACTCCTCTTGTGTGTGTGTGTGTTCATGTTCGCGTTGATAATATTCTTGGATCTATGATAACAACTGTGGCCGGAAATAAAGTCACAGGAAAAAAGTCACAAAACTGGCTAGGGAAAAAAAAGTCAGGAAAAAAGTCACGATTTTGGCTAGGAAAAAAAGTCAGGAAAGAAGTCACGATTTTGGCTAGGAAAAAAAGTCAGGAAAAAAAGTCACAATTCTGGCTAAGAAAAAAAGTCAGGAAAAAAGTGACATTAATTTATGGTGGCCGATAATAAGGTCATTGGGAAAAATTCTCATTATCATGAAGGTCATTATCTTTATGATATTTACAGTTTTGTTTGTTTTTACGGTAAATCCCCAACGGGCTTGTACTAAACAAGGTTTAAAGAATACTCTTTAGACCTTGGTACTAAACACCGCATCGCAAACGTGGATACATATCGGTTTTTAAACCCTTTGTAGTCACACTCTAGGAAAGATTAATGTGACTTTTTTTCCTGATGACTATTTTTCTGTTAATTTTTTACCTGTGACTTTTCCATGGATTCGATAACAACTTGACTTGCGTCTGTTGCAGAATCCCTCTTCGTTTATGTCTCACTGGAAGTTATCTTTCAAATTGCAGGAGGGAACTTTGGTCGCATGGAGGCGGGGAGGAGGTAAGTTCTGTTAAGCACTTATTCACTAAAACGTATTAAACAAGAAACTTCAAGTTTAGCGCTTACCACTACCGACATGACATGGAGTTGTCAGTACTATTATACGAGATATGGATGTGTGTATGACAGTATACAAGTACATAAGTATTAGGTTTGTTACCTTAATACCATGAATACGTACATCAGTTCTGACAAGTCTTATGCTTAAACCATTTCCATCATACTTGATTAATAGGCGCAATAAATGCAAATGTATGCGCGAACATAAAAGCCCTCATTAGGGAAGGGTGAAGCTCCCCCCCAACCCCCTTACTAGTTATCTACGTAGCCGCAGGTGTCGGATTCTTGAATCGTAATATCAGACGGTACAAACTTTCCCTGGGCTATGACAATCAGAGTTCATTTACAGATTCATTAAATCGAAAGTCACTTTGGCTCCTGTCACGGACGTCACGGTGGCAAATGCCTGTCTCTAGATTATTAAGATTATTAAGACAATGACCTATTTGTAAGATTAAGAGTCCACGACAATTTCAAGTCACATTCAATCGAATAGGGATATCACGAATTGTAAGAATTTTAAAAGAAAATTGTAATATTTTACATGCCTTCCGTTTACTAACCTGGAGGCATAGGCTTTTCTGCATATTTATTTTTTAAATTTCATTTTCATTATTCGTTTAATACAGTAAGTTCCAAACTAAAGCGACAAATTTCAGAGGATTTCGTTCGAAATTCACTAATTGGCAACTACAACTCGTAGCTGAAAAATTTTTTTTTCCTACAGTGAAAGCTCTATCAAGCAAAATAAAGCTAACATATGATGCACAAATATCAAATCTATGATATTTATAACAATCATAAGTAAAAATTACGATAATAGTAATTGTTTTAAAGTATAGTAATTACTTCAAACTATAGAAACGAAACAATTTGAAATTCTCGTTCAACACAGGATCACCAACATTACCAATGTATATTTCGAGCAATGTGGAAACAAATATTAAATATCATTGTGTATTATCAATTATTTTAGCGAAGATGCATAAAACCATGCAAGTATCAATAGAATGTAAAGGGAAAATTTCCGCGACATTAAACATAATCAACCATGAATGCACCTAGATTCAATAGAGAAGTTGGGTGTGGTTGGTAGTTCTCATTCTAGCTTCTAGGACCGAGCGTAAAGCACAATCTTCGAGAAAGGCTTTAACTGCTGCTGTTGCTGCTAGTTACACAGTGTTGCCAAACCGCGGAGGAACGACCATAAGTGCGGAGAAGATTAGAGTGGGAGTCTTTGAATGCAGACTAGCTCTGCACTCCTCACGCATGCGGGGCTGTAGGTCCGCATTTTTATATTTTGCTATTAAACTTTTTCCATTAATAAAAGCTAATCTAAATTATAACTTTTTCATTAACCACATTACACATATTTAATATTTTTTACTACTAATATTGAAAAACGAACCATTCTCACTAGTCATGAGTGTTTACAGCGCCATATATTTTAGATGGGTCATCTAAGAACAGATTGTGGCAACAACAGATGACGTAACCCAAAGGTGATGTCCTACAATGCATTCCTTCTTTAGGCCCAGCAATCTTCAATCTGCCCTCGTAATTATATATGTAGGTTAGTAAAATTTGGTTAATTTGGAAATTAATATTAGGGCGAAGACTGACTTACATTAATGTAAACTATGTCATGTTTAATGAGATTTTTTTTCTTTTTAGAAAATTGCAAATGTTAGGTAATTGCATTAATTGAGGTGATTCAACTGATTATAACCGAATAATTTTCGGTATCAGTACACTAGGAAGTGGATAATTATGATCGAGTATTTTCTTTATATTAATGTAGTTTGTTGCTGAAAATTGGACCAATTATGATTGTGCTCTTTTCCAATTTTTTGAAACTCGTAGCCCTGAATAGGGCATTCGTTTGGCTTAGATTTGCCATATATATATATATAGATCTATAGATATATATATATATATAGTATATATATATATATATATCTTATATATACCATAAAATCATGCATAATATGCTGTCCATTCTCCTGGGGAAATCTCATTACAAAATATCAGGATCATAAAAGGTGGCATAGACCTACATGTTTAATATCGTGTTTTTAAGCCTAGACCTATGTTATATATTAAGTTGTTTATCATCATTTTTACTTCAGCAAAGGTTTTGATTTAACGTACTGCATATTACCTAAAGTGACAAATGTGGTTTAAAAAAGAAAAGAAAGAACAAACTACCTTTGAATATCGAAGGATTTATGGATCTTGGCTACTTACTCTGGGGAACGCAAAGAACTGAGTGAAAACAAGCAACGGGTTTTTTTTAGTAAAGAAATACATTTCAGTGAAATTTGTTATGACTTCCCACTTTTTGCTGAAAACTTTGAATAAATTTACTTGCCCGCTTTCACTTTCTAGCCTAATTTTATGTATCAAAACATATATAACAATCATAACTATAAAACAGTATACTCACGCACACACACACACACACACACACACACACACACACACACATATATATATATATATATATATATATATTATATATATATATATATATATATATATATATATATATATATAGGAATGTAAGGTTTAATTAGTAGACCCTACCCATATACTGGTAAAGATTAAATATAATATAACCACGGTGGCTATTTCATCTAGTTAGTGTAGCAGAATAACATTGCTTGGCAACACATACTACACCTCCCGGTGCGGAGTTAGTTTATCGGTGATGTGCGGACTTTGCGGCAACCCTGGGCCTGCTACCTTCAGGTGACTAGGCCTAGTTCCGGGCATTGCAAGGCTTACAATGCAGGGCCACTGTCTGTTATATAGGCGAAGATAGAACCTTCAGGACCGAACTCAGGACCTGTCCTTGCACCTGGGAAACAGACTCGCTATACAAAAAATAAGAAAGACTGTCGCAAGCAACCAGAACACCAGTAATATCACCACCTGGTTAAGGAACATAGCATACTAGAAGCGTTAGACTGCTTCCCTCTGCGAGCCTTTTTTCTAGATGATCTAGAAATCCGACCAGTTGTTCGCATAACAGATGTTTCCTACAAGTAGAATTTCCATTAAGGAACATAGCATACTAGAAGCGGTGGACTGCTTCCCTCTGCGAGCCGTGTTTCTAGATGATCTAGAAATCCGACCAGTTGTTTGCATAACAGATGTTTTCTACAAGTAGAATCTCCATTAAGGAACAGAGCATACTGGAAGCGTTAGACTTCTTCCGTCTGTGAACCGTTTTTCTAGATGATATAGAAATCCGACTGGTTGTTCACATAACAGAGTTTTTCTACAAGTAGAATCTCCATTAAGGAACAAAGCATACTTGAAGCGTTAGACTGCTTCCCTCTGCAAGCCGTTTTTCTAGATGATCTAGAAATCCGACCAGTTGTTTGCATAACAGAGTTTTTCTACAAGTAGAATCTCCATTAAGGAACATAGCATACTAGGAGCAGTAGACTGCTTCCTTCTGCGAGCCGTGTATCTAGATGATCTAGAAATCCGACCAGTTGTTCGCATAACAGAGTTTTTCTACAAGTAGAATCTCCATTAAGGAACAAAGCATACTAGAAGCTTTAGACTGCTTCCCTCTGCGAGCCTTTTTTCTAGATGATCTAGAAATCCGACCAGTTATTCACATAACGGAGGTATTCTTCAAGTAGAATCTCCATTAAGGAACATAGCATACTAGAATCATTGGACTGCGTCTCTCTGCGAGCCGTGTTTTTCTAGATGATCTAGAAATCCGACCAGTTGTTTCGCAAACAGAGTTTTTTACTAGTAAATCTCCATTAAGTAACATGCATACTAAGCCGGGTCCATCTGCTTCCCTCTGCAATCGTTTTCTAGATGAATCTAGAAATCCGACCAGTTGTTCACATAACAATGTTTTTCTACAAGTAGAATCTCCATTAAGGAACGTACATCTAGAAGCGGTCCATCTGCTTCCCTCTGCAAATCCGGGTTTGTTTCTAGATGATCTAGAATCCAACCAGTTCCGTTCACCAAACAGATTGTTTTCTACAAGGTAGAATCTCCATTAAGGAACGGAGCATACTTATAATCGGTTTCCATCGGCTTCCTCTGCAAGCGGGTTTCTAAGATAGATGATCAAGAATCCGACCAGTTGTTCAACCATAAGCAAGAAGGTAATTCTTTACTGTAGAATCCCATTAAGGACCATAGCAATACTAGAAGCGGTGGCCTGCTTCCCCTCTGTGAGCCGTGTTTTGTCCTATATGATATTTTTTAGGAAATTCCGACCAGTTGTTCGCATAACAGAGTTTTTCTACAAGTAGAATATCCATTAAGGAACTCCCCCCCCCCCCCTAGCATACTAGAAGCGGGGTCCATCTGCTTCCCTCTGCAAGCCATGTTTCTAGATGATCTAGAAATCCGACCAGTTGTTCACATAACAGAGGTATTCTTTATGTAGAATCTCCATTAAGGAACATAGCATACTAGAAGCGGTGGCCTGCTTCCCTCTGTGAGCCGTGTTTCTAGATGATCTAGAAATCCGACCAGTTGTTCACATAACAGAAGTATTCTTCAAGTAGAATCTCCATGAAGGAACATAGCATACTAGAAGCAGTGGACTGCTTCTCTCTGCGAGCCGTGTTTCTAGATGATCTAGAAATCCGACCAGTTGTTCACATAACAGAAGTATTCTTCAAGTAGAATCTCCATGAAGGAACATAGCATACTAGAAGCAGTGGACTGCTTCCCTCTGCAAGCCGTGTTTCTAGATGATCTAGAAATCCAAGCAGTTGTTCGCATAACAGAGTTTTTCTACAAGTAGAATCTCCATTAAGGAACATAGCATACTAGAAGTGGTCTATATGGTTCCCTCTGCAAGCCGTGTTTCTAGATGATCTAGAAATCCGACCAGTTGTTCGCATAACAGAGTTTTTCTACAAGTAGAATCTCCTTTAAGGAACATAGCATACTAGAAGTGGTCTATATGGTTCCCTCTGCAAGCCGTGTTTCTAGATGATCTAGAAATCCGACCAGTTGTTCACATAACAGAAGTATTCTTCAAGTAGAATCTCCATGAAGGAACATAGCATACTAGAAGCGGTGGCCTGCTTCCCTCTGCGAGCCGTGTTTCTAGATGATCTAGAAATCCGACCAGTTGTTCGCATAACAGAACTTTTCTACAAGTAGAATCTCCATTAAGGAACATAGCATACTAGAAGCGTTAGACTGCTTCCCTCTGCGAGCCGTTTTTCTAGATGATCTAGAAATCCAATTAGTTGTTTGCATAACAGAGTTTTTCTACAAGTAGAATCTCCATTAAGGAACATAGCATACTAGAAGCAGTGGACTGCTTCCCTCTGTGAGCCGTGTTTCTAGATGATCTAGAAATCCGACCAGTTGTTTGCATAACAGAGTTTTTCTATAAGTAGAATCTCCATTAAGGAACATAGTATACTAGAAGCGGTGGACTGCTTCCCTCTGTGAGCCGTGTTTCTAGATGATCTAGAAATCCAAGCAGTTGTTCGCATAACAGAACTTTTCTACAAGTAGAATCTCCATTAAGGAACATAGCATACTAGACGCGTTAGAACTGCTTCCCTCGGCTAGCCGTTTTTTTCTAGATGATCTAGAAATCCAATTAGTTGTTTGCATAACAGAGTTTTTCTACAAGTAGAATCTCCATTAAGGAACATAGCATACTAGAAGCAGTGGACTGCTTCCCTCTGTGAGCCGTGTTTCTAGATGATCTAGAAATCCGACCAGTTGTTTGCATAACAGAGTTTTTCTATAAGTAGAATCTCCATTAAGGAACATAGCATGCTAGAAGCGGTCCATCTGCTTCCCTCTGCAAGCCGTGTTTCTAGATGATCTAGAAATCCAACCAGTTGTTCACATAACAGAGTTTTTCTTCAAGTAGAATCTCCATTAAGGAACATAGCATACTAGAAGCGGTCCATCTGCTTCCCTCTGCAAGCCGGGTTTCTAGATGATCTAGGAATCCGACCAGTTGTTCGCATAACAGAGGTATTCTTTAAGTAGAATCTTCATTAAGGAACATAGCATACTAGAAGCAGTGGACTGCTTCCCTCTGCGAGCCGTGTTTCTATGATCAGAAATCCGACCAGTTGTTTCGCATAACAGTGTTTTCTACAAGTAGAATTTCTTTTAGGGAAACATAGCATACTAGAAGCGGTGGACTGCTTCCCTCTGCGAGCCGTGTTTTCTAGATGATCTAGAAATCCGACCAGTTGTTCACATAACAGAGTTTTCTACAAGTAGAATCTCCATTAAGGAACATAGCATACTAGAAGCAGTGGACTGCTTCCCTCTGCGAGCCGTGTTTCTAGATGATCTAGAAATCCGACCAGTTGTTCGCATAACAGAGTTTTTCTACAAGTAGAATCTCCATTAAGGAACATAGCATACTAGAAGCGGTGGACTGCTTCCCTCTGCAAGCCGTGTTTCTAGATGTTTTAGAAATCCGACCAGTTGTTTGCATAACAGAGTTTTTCTACAAGTAGAATCTCCATTAAGGAACATAGCATACTAGAAGCGGTGGACTGCTTCCCTCTGCGAGCCGTGTTTCTAGATGATCTAGAAATCCGACCAGTTGTTCGCATAACAGAGTTTTTCTACAAGTAGAATCTCCATTAAGGAACATAGCATACTAGAAGCGGTCCATCTGCTTCCCTCTGCAAGCCATGTTTCTAGATGATCTAGAAATCCGACCAGTTGTTCACATAACAGAGGTATTCTTTAAGTAGAATCTCCATTAAGGAACATAGCATACTAGAAGCAGTGGACTGCTTCCCTCTGCGAGCCGTGTTTCTAGATGATCTAGAAATCTGACCAGTTGTTCGCATAACAGAGTTTTTCTACAAGTAGAATATCCATTAAGGAACATAGCATACTAGAAGCGGTCCATCTGCTTCCCTCTGCAAGCCGTGTTTCTAGATGATCTAGAAATCCGACCAGTTGTTCACATAACAGAGGTATTCTTTAAGTAGAATCTCCATTAAGGAACATAGCATACTAGAAGCAGTGGACTGCTTCCCTCTGCGAGCCGTGTTTCTAGATGATCTAGAAATCCGACCAGTTGTTCGCATAACAGAGTTTTTCTACAAGTAGAATCTCCATTAAGGAACATAGCATACTAGAAGCGGTCCATCTGCTTCCCTCTGCAAGCCATGTTTCTAGATGATTCTAAGAGGCAATCGGACCAGTGGTTCCCACCATGACATCCGTTCATAACTTTAGTAGAATCTCCATTAAGGAACTAGCACTAGAAAGCGGTCCATCTGCTTCCCTCTGCAAGCCTGTTTCTAGATGATCTAGAAATCGACCGTTGTTCATAACAGTATTCTTTAAGTAGAATCTCCATTAAGGAACATAGCATACTAGAAGCGGTGGACTGCTTCTCTCTGCGAGCCGTTTTTCTAGATGATCTAGAAATCCGACCAGTTGTTCGCATAACAGAGTTTTCTACTCTTAGATTCTCCATTAAGGAACATAGCATACTAGAAGTGGTGGACTGCTTCCCTCTGCGAGCCGTGTTTCTAGATGATCTAAAAATCCGACCAGTTGTTCACATAACAGAGACTTTCTACATGCAGAATCTCCATAGAGGAACAGAGCAATACTACAAGGTGTCTAGGGGCTTTTTTAGACTGTCCTGGCTACCCCTGTGGTTTCTATTGTAGGTCAGGCATCTTTCTTGCTGCTTCTAACAGTTTCACTAACTTGGGGACGGTTGGGCGAAGTCTTGGGTTCTCGTTCTTTGCCATGTTTATAATTTCCTCATAGTGCTGTGGGATGTGATCGGTGAAGGCATAGATCGTATCCTCAATAAGACATCCCATGGAATATACGTCCCCAGAGGGCTGCGCCGGCGCACCTTCCGTGTACTCAGGCGGGTAGATGGAATCTGAAAAATTTGGATATAGCTCTATTACCTTTCTCCTTTCCACAGCTATTCCGAAGTCGATTATCCTGGGCTTCAGCTGTTTCTTGCCCTTGCCTTCTGGGACGTGGACCATGATGTTATCCGTCTTCAAATCCACGTGGACATAACCTGCCAAGTGGATCTGGTGCAGTTCCCTCGCAATATCCGGAAGGATTCCCAAAGCGAGGGAAGGAGAGTTCTTCGAGTCGTTTATAAACGAGAGGAACTCTTCCCCAGGGCAATACTCCATGAGGATAGCTGCTGGTTTGCTACAGGTTCCAAACAGCAGAGGAGCACCTCCTGTGCCATTGAGGGCCTGAAGAACCTTCGCTTCCTTTCTGAAAGCCGCTTTCACACTCCACAGACGTGAATTGGCCACCTTTAGGACGGCTACCTCTCCTTTGTGGACGATCTTGTAAGCGGTTCCGTAGGTCCCCGCAGCCCTCTCCTTCCTTCCTTGAGGAGTACGGCAACCTCAGCCCTCATCATCGTTTTATGGCTTCTGTCTTCCCCGCGTGTCCTTCATGATTTTGGGGCCGTTTTCGCACCTTTCTTCGTTCTCTTCTTAGATTGCTTCTTCTGAGGCTCCTCTTTCTTCTTATTCTTCTCGGCCTGGTTCTTTGGAGCCTCCATTTTCTTCTGCTTCTTCTGTATTTTTTCAGCCTGTTTCTTCGGAGGCTCTTCTTTCCCTTTCCTTTTCCCCAGCTTCTTCTGTTGAGGTTCGTCGGGGGAAATGTCAGTTCTCTCTCCTTTTGCTGCTTCTGCCTTTTTCTGTGCTTTTTCCTCAACTTTTTCATATACCTTCTTTTTCATTTTCTCCTCTTCAGCTGCTGCATTATGGCCCGGCTTAGTTCTCTCGGCAGGGACACCATACACCTTGTGGATTCTGTCCACTGCGTTGGCCTTTGCCTGCCGAGGTAGCCTTTTCGGTGCCTTTGGTGGACTGCGAGGAGGAGGAGGGCTTCGGTCCGCCTTACGTCTTTTGTTCAGGGGTTCCGTCTTGCCTGTGGCCTCCATTTTCCCCTGATCTACGGATGCAATCATTTCCTCGTCCTCCTCCAGCTTCCTCTTCTTTCCCTGACAGTCTTGTGGCCTTCTCTGGGAATTGTCCACAAACCTCTTCCTCAGAGCTACCACCTTTATCATACCTCCTCGCATTGCTTTCAGGGGAGGCCTTCGGGTAGGACTAGCAGTCACCGCTTCGTCTTCATCCTTCCTGAGTCTCATGTTGGACGGGGATGACTCCCCTCTGTCCTCCATCTTTCTCTTTATTCCTTCGGTGTTTCTCAGCACTCGAGGGAAACGATTCGCTGCTCTGTTCCTCACGTACCTCCTCTTCCATTTGCGGGGCACTGCTTTGGTCTTAGGGGCACAGAACGTAGCAAGTTCCTCTTCCAAGTCCTTCGTCCTTGCCCGTTTGGTGTCGGGGTCTTTCGCTTCGGTCTCCTGGAACTTCCTCTTCATTCCTCTGCCGTCCTGCATAACAGTACTACTACAGAAACCTTCTGCTCTTCGATTCAGAAGGTTCTGCCTCACGCTAAGCCCTCTCTTCGGCCGGAGAATTCGTCTCGTTTCTAGCTTACCGTCGTGAGGCAAGTTTTGTCTCGGAGGGAACTGTCTTGCTGTTGGCGCTTCCGTCGCCTCCATCTTCCTCTCGGCCGTTCTCGACGCACGAGGGAAATTATCTTTCCTTCTCCTAGGAAGGTAGTACTCTCGAATTCTCCTGAGGCATAATCTTTTCGCTGGTCGGTAGACTGTTAGGGACCGAGGTGGGGATGATAATAAAGGATAACAAGGAGCATCGGTAGCTCCCAGCAAATCTCGACGCGATACACTCGCTCGAGAAGACAACAAATTGTTCACAACACGTTTCATATTGTTAACTATGTAGTGGTCATCGCTGTGAAGTATCGTTAGTTTTAGAAAAAGGGGGGTGGGTTCCATCCTGGGCTTCCCCGGGGAAGCTTCTCGTCGCCTGGGATCCAAGTGTCTCCAGGAATCTCTGGAAGATCCTTTCTGGACACTGGGCGAATCCGCTGAAGACGTCTTTTACGTCTTCGTTATTTGGTCTCAGAGCCTGGAGAATTATGGAAGATTTAGTTAAAACAATGAAGCCTGGAAACTGGAGAATTATCGAAGATTCAGTTAAAGCACTGGAGCCTGGAACCTGAAGACGTATCGAAGATCCAGTTAAATCCTTGAAGCCTGCAACCTGGAACCAGGAGGCTTATCGCAGATCCAGTTGAATCCTTGAGGCCTGCAACCTGGAACCAGGAGGCTTATCGAAGATCCAGTTGAATCCTTGAAGCCTACAGTCTGGAACCAGGAGACTTATGGAAGGTCCAGTTGATATTATTTTCAGTCCAATCCTTTTATCTTTTCCAGTCTCAGTTCGTCCAAATTTTCATTC
>NC_061097.1:25678128-25695531 GCF_015104395.2 Macrobrachium nipponense
CACACCCTAATAGCATCATCAACAAAGGCTTCCTGTTTACATATTGGCTGAAACGTCTGGGTTTGATCAAGATTTAAACTCCTCTTGTGTGTGTGTGTGTTCATGTTCGCGTTGATAATATTCGGATTTTTCTATGATAACAACTGTGGCCGGAAATAAAGTCACAGGAAAAAAGTCACAAAACTGGCTAGGGAAAAAAAAGTCAGGAAAAAAGTCACGATTTTGGCTAGGAAAAAAAGTCAGGAAAGAAGTCACGATTTTGGCTAGGAAAAAAAGTCAGGAAAAAAAGTCACAATTCTGGCTAAGAAAAAAAGTCAGGAAAAAAGTGACATTAATTTATGGTGGCCGATAATAAGGTCATTGGGAAAAATTCTCATTATCATGAAGGTCATTATCTTTATGATATTTACAGTTTTGTTTGTTTTTACGGTAAATCCCCAACGGGCTTGTACTAAACAAGGTTTAAAGAATACTCTTTAGACCTTGGTACTAAACACCGCATCGCAAACGTGGATACATATCGGTTTTAAACCCTTTGTAGTCACACTCTAGGAAAGATTAATGTGACTTTTTTTCCTGTGACTATTTTTCTGTGAATTTTTTACCTGTGACTTTTCCATGGATTCGATAACAACTTGACTTGCGTCTGTTGCAGAATCCCTCTTCGTTTATGTCTCACTGGAAGTTATCTTTCAAATTGCAGGAGGACTTTGGTCGCATGGAGGGAGAGGTAAGTTCTGTTAAGACTTATTCACTAAAGTATTAACAGAACTTCAAGTTTAGCGCTTACCCACTACCGACATGACATGGAGTTGTCAGTACTATTATACGAGATATGGATGTGTGTATGACAGTATACAAGTACATAAGTATTAGGTTTGTTACCTTAATACCATGAATACGTACATCAGTTCTGACAAGTCTTATGCTTAAACCATTTCCATCATACTTGAATAATAGGCGCAATAAATGCAAATGTATGCGCGAACATAAAAGCCCTCATTAGGGAAGGGTGAAGCTCCCCCCCACCCCCCTTACTAGTTATCTACGTAGCCGCAGGTGGCGGATTCTTGAATCGTAATATCAGACGGTACAAACTTTCCCTGGGCTATGACAATCAGAGTTCATTTACAGATTCATTAAATCGAAAGTCACTTTGGCTCCTGTCACGGACGTCACGGTGGCAAATGCCTGTCTCTAGATTATTTAGATTATTAAGACAATGACCTATTTGTAAGATTAAGAGTCCACGACAATTTCAAGTCACATACAATCGAATAGGGATATCACGAATTGTAAGAATTTTAAAAGAAAATTGTAATATTTTACATGCCTTCCGTTTACTAACCTGGAGGCATAGGCTTTTCTGCATATTTATTTTTTAAATTTCATTTTCATTATTCGTTTAATACAGTAAGTTCCAAAACTAAAGCGACAAATTTCAGAGGATTTCGTTCGAAATTCACTAATTGGCAACTACAACTCGTAGCTGAAATTTTTTTTTTCCTACAGTGAAAGCTCTATCAAGCAAAATAAAGCTAACATATGATGCACAAATATCAAATCTATGATATTTATAACAATCATAAGTAAAAATTACGATAATAGTAATTGTTTTAAAGTATAGTAATTACTTCAAACTATAGAAACGAAACAATTTGAAATTCTCGTTCAACACAGGATCACCAACATTACCAATGTATATTTCGAGCAATGTGGAAACAAATATTAAATATCATTGTGTATTATCAATTATTTTAGCGAAGATGCATAAAACCATGCAAGTATCAATAGAATGTAAAGGGAAAATTTCCGCGACATTAAACATAATCAACCATGAATGCACCTAGATTCAATAGAGAAGTTGGGTGTGGTTGGTAGTTCTCATTCTAGCTTCTAGGACCGAGCATAAAACACAATCTTCGAGAAAGGCTTTAACTGCTGCTGTTGCTGCTAGTTACACAGTGTTGCCAAACCGCGGAGGAACGACCATAAGTGCGGAGAAGATTAGAGTGGGAGTCTTTGAATGCAGACTAGCTCTGCACTCCTCACGCATGCGGGGCTGTAGGTCCGCATTTTATATTTATGCTATTAACTTTTCCATTAATAAAAGCTAATCTAAATTATAACTTTTTCATTAACCACATTACACATATTTAATATTTTTTAAAATACTAATATTGAGAAACGAACCATTCTCACTAGTCTTGAGTGTTTACGCGCCAATATCATTTAAGATGGTCATTAAGAACAGATTGTGGCAACAACAGATGACGTAACCCAAAGGTGATGTCCTACAATGCATTCCTTCTTTAGGTCCAGCAATCTTCAATCTGCCTTCGTAATTATATATGTAGGTTAGTAAAATTTGGTTAATTTGGAAATTAATATTAGGGCGAAGACTGACTTACATTAATGTAAACTATGTCATGTTTAATGAGATTTTTTTTTCTTTTTAGAAAATTGCAAATGTTAGGCAATTGCATTAATTGAGGTGATTCAACTGATTATAACCGAATAAGTTTCGGTTTGTACACTAGGAAGTTGTGTATTATGATCGTGTATTTTCTTTATATTAATGTAGTTTGTTGCTGAAAATTGGACCAATTATGATGTGCTCTTTTCCAATTTTTTGAAACTCGTAGCCCTGAATAAGGCATTCGTTTGGCTTAGGATTGCCATATATATATATATATATAATATATATCTATATATATATATATATATATATATATATATATATATATATATATATATATATATATATATATCCCATAAATATATGTATATATATATATATATATATATATATATATATATATATATATATATATATATATATATATATATATATATCATAAACAAATCAATGCATAATATGCTGTCCATTCTCCTGGGGAAATCTCATTACAAAATATCAGGATCATAAAAGGTGGCATAGACCTACATGTTTAATATCGTTTTAAGCCTAGACCTATGTAATATATTAAGTTGTTTATCATCATTATTACTTCAGCAAAGGTTTTGATTTAACATACTGCACATTACCTAAAGTGACAAATGTGGTTTAAAAAAGAAAAGACAGAACGAACTACCTATGAATATCGAAGGATTTATGGAGTTTGGCTAACTTACTCTGTGGAACGCAAAAAACTGAGTGAAAGGCAACCGGTTTTTTAGTAAAGAAATACATTTCAGTGAAGTTTGTTATGACTTCCCTCTTTTTGCTGAAAACTTTGAATAAATTTACTTGCCCGCGTTCACTTTCTAGCCTAATTTACGTATCAAATCATATATAACAATCATAACTATAAAACAGTATACACACACACACACACACACACACACACACATATATATATATATATATATATATATATATATATATATATATATATATATATATATATATATTATATATATATAATATATATATATATGAATAACTTGATCACGAAGTATATAAAACGTGATGCTATGTATAAATAAATTTTTTTTTTGCCACGAAGGAAAAAAATGAAAAAGCGAGATAGCCGAGTACTTTCGGTCCTATTCGGACCCTTTACTGAGGCACACTCACTGAGTGTGCCTCAGTAAAGGGTCCGAGAATGTAATAAATCAGCTTCAAGACTGAACACTGTCCGCGTATCTCGTTCGATTCTGAATATTGCTATCATTAAAGTTACTTCATGTTTAAAAAGATATGAAGCAACTGAATTTCGGAATGGGGAAAATCTAGCTCTAAAAAGGTTTAATTAGTAGACCCTACTCATATACTGGTAAAGATTGAATGTAATATAACCAGGGTGGCTATTTCATCTAGTTAGTGCGGAGTTAGTTTATCAGTTCCGGGCATTGCAAGGCTTACAATGTAGGACCACTGTCTGTTATTTAGGCAAAGATAGAACCTTCAGGACCGATACCAGGACCTGTCCTTGCACCTGGGAAACAGACTCGCTATACAAAAAATAAGAAAGACGGTCGCAAGCAACCAGAACACCCGTAATATCACCACCTGGTTAAGGAACATTCTGCGAGCCGTGTTTCTAGATCATCTAGAAATCCGACCAGTTGTTTGCATAACAGATGTTTTCTACAAGTAGAATCTCCATTAAGGAACATAGCATACTAGAAGCAGTGAACTGCTTCCCTCTGCGAGCCGTGTTTCTAGATGATCTAGAAATCCGACCAGTTGATCACATAACATGTATTCTTCAAGTAGAAGCTCCATTAAGGAACATAGCATACTAGAAGCAGTGGACTGCTTCCCTCTGTGAGCCGGGTTTCTAGATGATCTAGAAATCCGACCAGTTGTTCGCATAACAGATGTTTTCTACAAGTAGAATCTCCATTGAGGAATATAGCATACTAGAAGCAGTGGACTGCTTCCCTCTGCGAGCCGTGTTTTTAGATGATCTAGAAATACGACCAGTTGTTCGCATAACAGAGTTTTTCTACAAGTAGAATCTCCATTAAGGAATATAGCATACTAGAAGCGGTCCATCTGCTTCCCTCTACAAGCTGTGTTTCTAGATGATCTAGAAATCCGACCAGTTGTTCGCATAACAGATGTATTCTTTAAGTAGAATCTCCATTAAGGAATATAGCATACTAGAAGCGGTGGACTGCTTCCCTCTGCGAGCCGTGTTTCTAGATGATCTAGAAATCCAACCTTTCAAGTAGATATTCCATAAAGGAACATAGCTTACTAGAAGCGGTGGACTGCTTCCCGCTGCGAGCCGTGTTTCTAGATGATCTAGAAATCCGACCAGTTGTTCGCATAACAGAGGTATTCTTCAAGTAGAATCTCCATTAAGGAACATAGCATGCTAGAAGCAGTGGACTGCTTCCCTCTGCGAGCCATGTTTCTAGATCATCTAGAAATCCGACCAGTTGTTCGCATAACAGAGTTTTTCTACAAGTAGAATCTCCATTAAGGAACATAGCATACTAGAAGCGGTCCATCTGCTTCCCTCTACAAGCCATGTTTCTAGATGATCTAGAAATCCGACCAGTTGTTCACATAACAGAGTTTTTCTACAAGTAGAATCTCCATTAAGGAATATAGCATACTAGAAGCGGTGGACTGCTTCCCTCTGCAAGCGGTGTTTCTAGATGATCTAGAAATCCGACCAGTTCACATAACAGAGTTTTTGCTACAAGTAGAAATCTCCATTAGGAATATAGCCAATACTAGAAGCGGTGGACGCATTCCCTCTGGCAAGCGGTGGTTTTCCTAGACTGATTCTAGAAATCCGACCAGTTCACATAACAGAAGTTTTTCTACAAAGTAGAATCTCCATTAAGGAATATAGCTTACTAGAAGCGGTGGACTGCTTCCCGCTGCGAGTCGTGTTTCTAGATGATCTAGAAATCCGACCAGTTGTTCGCAAAACAGAGGTATTCTTCAAGTAGAAATCTCCATTAAGGAACATAGCATACTAGAAGCAGTGGACGCTTCCCTCTGCGGCCCGTTTCTACCGATATAGAACTCCTACCAGTTGTCGCATAACAGAAATCCTACCAGTTGTTCGCATAACAGAGGTATTCTTCAAGTAGAATCTCCATTAAGGAACATAGCATACTAGAAGCAGTGGACTGCTTCCCTCTGCGAGCCGTGTTTCTAGGTGATATAGAACTCCTACCAGTTGTTCGCATAACAGAGTTTTTCTACAAGTAGAATCTCCATTAAGGAACATAGCATACTAGAAGCGGTCCATCTGCTTCCCTCTGCAAGCCGTGTTTCTAGATGATCTAGAAATCCAACCAGTTGTTCACATAACAGTTTTCTACAGGTAGAATCTCCATTAAGGAACATAGCATACTAGAAGCGTTCCATCTGCTTCCCTCTGCAAGCCGTGTTTCTAAATGATCTAGAAATCCGACCAGTTGTTCGCATAACAGAGGTATTTCTTAAGTAGAATCTCCATTAAGGAACATAGCATACTAGAAGCAGTGGACTGCTTCCCTCTGCAAGCCGTGTTTCTAGATGATCTAGAAATCCGACCAGTTGTTCGCATAGCAGATGTTTTCCACAAGTAGAATCTCCATTAGGGAACATAGCATACTAGAAGCGGTCCATCTGCTTCCCTCTGCAAGCCGTGTTTCTAGATGATCTAGAAATCCGACCAGTTGTTCACATAACAGAGTTTTTCTACATGCAGAATTTGAATTAAGGAACATAGCATACTAGAAGCGGTGGACTGCTTCCCTCTGCGAGCCGTTTTAATAGATGATCTAGAAATCCGACCAGTTGTTCGCATAACAGAGTTTTTCTACAAGTAGAATCTCCATTAAGGAACATAGCATACTAGAAGCGGTCCATCTGCTTCCCTCTCCAAGAGATGTTTCTAGATGATCTAGAAATCCGACCAGTTGTTCACATAACAGAGTTTTTCTACAAGCAGAAATTCCATTAAGGAACATAGCATACTAGAAGCGGTGTACTGCTTCCCTCTGCAAGCCTTGTTTCTAGATGATCTAGAAATCCGACCAGTTGTTCGCATAACAGAGGTATTCTTCATGTAGAATCTCCATTAAGGAACATAGCTTGCTAGAAGCAGTAGACTGCTTCCTTCTGAGAGCCGTGTTTCTAGATGATCTAGAAATCCGACCAGTTGTTCGCATAACAGAGTTTTTCTACAAGTAGAATCCCCACTAAGGAACATAGCATACTAGAAGCGGTCCATCTGCTTCCCTCTGCAAGCCATGTTTCTAGATGATCTAGAAATCCGACCAGTTGTTCACATAACAGAGTTTTTCTACAAGCAGAATTTCCATTAAGGGACATAGCATACTAGAAGCGGTGGACTGCTTCCCTCTGCAAGCCGTGTTTCTAGATGATCTAGAAATCCAACCAGTTGTTCGCATAACAGAGGTATTCTTCAAGTAGAATCTCCATTAAGGAACATAGCTTGCTAGAAGCAGTAGACTGCTTCCTTCTGCGAGCCGTGTTTCTAGATATAGAAATCCTACAGTTGTTCGCATAACAGAGTTTTTCTACAAGTAGAATCTCCATTAAGGAACATAGCATACTAGAAGCGGTCCATCTGCTTCCCTATGCAAGCCATGTTTCTAGATGATCTAGAAATTCGACCAGTTGTTCACATAACAGTTTATTACAGGTAGAATCTCCATTAAGGAACATAGCATCCTAGAAGCGGTCCATCTGCTTTTCCTCTGTAAGCCGTGTTTCTAGATGATCTAGAAATCCGACCAGTTGTTCGCATAACAGAGGTATTCTTCAAGTAGAATCTCCATTAAGGAACATAGCATACTAGAAGCAGTGGACTGCTTCCCTCTGCGAGCCGGTTTCTAGGTGTATAGAACTCTACCAGTTGTTCGCATAACAGAGTTTTTCTACAAGTAGAATAATCCATAAGGAACATAGCATACTAGAAGCGGTCCATCTGCTTAACTATGCAAGCCGTGTTTATAGATGATCTAAAAATCCAACCAGTTGTTCACATAACAGTTTTCTACAGGTAGAATCTCCATTAAGGAACATAGCATACTAGAAGCGGTCCATCTGTTTCCCTCTGCAAGCCGTGTTTCTAAATGATCTAGAAATCCGACCAGTTGTTCGCATAACAGAGGTATTTCTTAAGTAGAATATCCATTAAGGAACATAGCATACTAGAAGCAGTGGACTGCTTCCCTCTGCAAGCCGTGTTTCTAGATGATCTAGAAATCCGACCAGTTGTTCGCATAGCAGATGTTTTCCACAAGTAGAATCTCCATTAAGGAACATAGCATACTAGAAGCGGTCCATCTGCTTCCCTCTGCAAGAGATGTTTCTAGATGATCTAGAAATCCGACCAGTTGTTCACATAACAGAGTTTTTCTACAAGCAGAAATTCCATTAAGGAACATAGCATACTAGAAGAGGTCTATGCTTCCCATCTGCAAGCCGTGTTTCTAGATGATCTAGAAATCCGACCAGTTGTTCGCATAACAGAGGTATTCTTCATGTAGAATCTCCATTAAGGAACATAGCTTGCTAGAAGCAGTAGACTGCTTCCTTCTGAGAGCCGTGTTTCTAGATGATCTAGAAATCCGACCAGTTGTTCGCATAACAGAGTTTTTCTACAAGTAGAATCCCCACTAAGGAACATAGCATACTAGAAGCGGTCCATCTGCTTCCCTCTGCAAGCCATGTTTCTAGATGATCTAGAAATCCGACCAGTTGTTCACATAACAGAGTTTTTCTACAAGCAGAATTTTCATTAAGGGACATAGCATACTAGAAGCGGTGGACTGCTTCCCTCTGCAAGCCGTGTTTCTAGATGATCTAGAAATCCAACCAGTTGTTCGCATAACAGAGGTATTCTTCAAGTAGAATCTCCATTAAGGAACATAGCTTGCTAGAAGCAGTAGACTGCTTCCTTCTGCGAGCCGTGTTTCTAGATAATCTAGAAATCCTACCAGTTGTTCGCATAACAGAGTTTTTCTACAAGTAGAATCTCCATTAAGGAACATAGCATACTAGAAGCGGTCCATCTGCTTCCCTATGCAAGCCATGTTTCTAGATGATCTAGAAATTCGACCAGTTGTTCACATAACAGTTTATTACAGGTAGAATCTCCATTAAGGAACATAGCATCCTAGAAGCGGTCCATCTGCTTTTCCTCTGTAAGCCGTGTTTCTAGATGATCTAGAAATCCGACCAGTTGTTCGCATAACATAGGTATTCTTCAAGTAGAATCTCCATTAAGGAACATAGCATACTAGAAGCAGTGGACTGCTTCCCTCTGCGAGCCGTGTTTCTAGGTGATATAGAACTCCTACCAGTTGTTCGCATAACAGAGTTTTTCTACAAGTAGAATCTCCATTAAGGAACATAGCATACTAGAAGCGGTCCATCTGCTTAACTATGCAAGCCGTGTTTATAGATGATCTAGAAATCCAACCAGTTGTTCACATAACAGTTTTCTACAGGTAGAATCTCCATTAAGGAACATAGCATACTAGAAGCGGTCCATCTGTTTCCCTCTGCAAGTTCCGTGTTTCTATATGATCTAGAAATCCGACCCCCCCCCAGTTGTGCGCATAACAGAGGTATTTCTTAAATAGAAATATCCATTAAGGAACATAGCATACTAGAAGCAGTGGACTGCTTCCCTCTGCAAGCCGTGTTTCTAGATGAGCTAGAAATCCGACCAGGTGTTCGCATAGCAGATGTTTTCACAAGTAGATCTCCATTAAGGAAACATGCATACTAGAAGCGGTCCATCTGCTTCCCTCTGCAAGCCATGTTTCTAGATGATCTAGAAATCCGACCAGTTGTTCACATAACAGAGTTTTTCTACAAGCCGAAATTCCATTAAGGAACATAGCATACTAGAATCGGTGTACTGCTTCCCTCTGCAAGCCGTGTTTCTAGATTGATCTGAACAAATGCCGAACCAGTTGTTCGGCATACAACAGAGGTTATTCTTTCAAGTAGAATCTCCATTAAGGAACATAGCTTAGCTAAGAAAGCAGTAGACTGCTTCCTTCTGCGAGCCGTGTTTCTTTCTTAGGATGATTCTAGAAATCCCGAACCAGTTTGTTGGCATTAACACAGACTTTTTTTACAAAGTATGGAATCCCCATTAAGGAACATAGGCATACTAGAAGCGTTTCCATCTGCCTTCCCTCTGGCAAGCCATGTTTCTAGATGATCTAAGAAAAATCCGACCAGTTGTTTCAACATAACAGAGTTTTTTCCTAACAAGCAGAATTTCGCCATTAAAGCGGAACCATTAGCATAACTAGTAAGCTGGTGGAGCTGCTTTCCCTCTGGCAAGCCGTGTTTTCTAGATGATCTAGAAATCCAAAAACCCAAATTGTTCGCCATAGAACAGAGGTATTCTTTCAGTGGAATCTCCGGTTAAGGAAACATAGCTTTGCTAGAAGCAGTAGACTGCTTCCTTCTTGCGATTAGCCGTGTTTCACTAGATTAATCTAGAAATCCGACCCAGTTGTTCGCCATAACAGAGTATTTTTCTACAAGTAGAAATGCTCCATTAAGGAAACATAGGCATTAACTAGAAGCGGTCCATCTGCTTCCCTATGGCAAGCCATGTTTCTAGATGACCTAGAAAATCCGACCTAGTTGTTCACATAACAGAGTTTTTCTACAAGCAGAAATTTTCCATTAAGGGAACCATAAGCATACTAGAAGCGGTGTACTTGCTTCCCTTCCCCTGGCGAGCCGTGTTTCCTAGAATGAATCTATAAAATACCGAACCAGTTGTTACGCAGACAACAGATGTTTATTTCTAACAAATAAGAATTCCCATTAAGAAGGAAAATAGCCATACTAGAAGCGGTCCATTCTGCTATTCCCCCTGCATGCCCGTGTTTCTAGATTGGTCTAGAAATCCGACCAGATGTTTTGCATAACAGATTGTTTTTCCTACAAAGTTAGAAACCTCCACTAAAAGGAACATAGTCATACTAGAAGCGGGTGGATGTGGCTTCCCTCTGCGAAGCCGTGTTTCCTTAGACATGATCTAGAAATCCGACCAGTTGTTTCGCGACAACCAGAGGTAATTTCTTCATGTAGAAGTTGCCATTAAGGAACAATAGCAACTACTTAGAAGCAGTAGACTGCTTCCTTCATGCGAGCCGTGTGCTCTAGATGATACTAGAAAATCCGACAAGTTTGTTATGCATAACAGAGTTTTTCTACAAGTAGAATCTCCATTAAGGAACAAAATAGCAATTACAAGAAGGCGGTCCATCTGCTTCCCTCTGCAAGCACCAGTGTTTCGTTTAGATGAAATCTAGTAAATCCCGACCCAAGTTGTTCGCATAACAGTGTTTTTCTACAAGTAGAATCTCCATTAAGGAACATAGCATACTAGAAGTAGTAGACTGCTTCTCTCTGCGAGCCGTATTTCTAGATGATCTAGAAATCCGACCAGTTGTTCGCATAACAGATGTTTTCTACAAGTAGAATCTCCATTAGGGAACATAGCATACTAGACGCGGTGGACTGCTTCCCTCTGCGAGCCGTGTTTCTAGGTGATATAGAAATCCAACCAGTTGTTCACATAACAGAGTTTTTCTACAAGTAGAACCTCCACTAAGGAACATAGCATACTAGAAGCGGTGGACTGCTTCCCTCTGCGAGCCGTGTTTCTAGATGATCTAGAAATCCGACCAGTTGTTCGCATAACAGAGGCATTCTTCATGTAGAGTCGCCATTAAGGAACATAGCATACTAGAAGCAGTAGACTGCTTCCTTCTGCGAGCCGTGTTTCTAGATGATCTAGAAATCCGACCAGTTGTTCGCATAAAAGAGTTTTTCTACAAGTAGAATCTCCATTAAGGAACATAGCATACTAGAAGCGATCCATCTGTTTCCCTCTTCAAGCCATGTTTCTAGATGATCTAGAAATCCGACCAGTTGTTCACATAACAGAGTTTTTCTACATGCAGAATTTCCATTTAGGAACATAGCATACTAGAAGCAGTGTACTGCTTCCCTCTGCGAGCCGTGTTTCTAGATGATCTAGAAACCCGACCAGTTGTTCGCATAACAGAGTTTTTTACAAGAAGAATCTCCGTTAAGGAACATAGCATACTAGAAGCGGTCCATCTGCTTCCCTCTGCAAGCCGTGTTTCTAGATGATCTAGAAATCCGACCAGTTGTTCACATAACAGTTTTCTACAGGTAGAATCTCCATTAAGGAACATAGCATCCTAGAAGCGGTCCATCTGCTTTTCCTCTGTAAGCCGTGTTTCTAAATGATCTAGAAATCCGACCAGTTGTTCTCATAACAGAGGTATTTTTTAAGTAGAATCTCCATTAATGAACATAGCATACTAGAAGCAGTGGACTGCTTCCCTCTGCGAGCCGTGTTTCTAGATGATCTAGAAATCCGACCAGTTGTTCGCATAACAGATGTTTTCCACAAGTAGAATCTCCATTAGGGAACATAGCATACTAGAAGCGGTCCATCTGCTTCCCTCTGCAAGCCATGTTTCTAGATGATTTAGAAATCCGACCAGTTGTTCACATAACAGAGTTTTACTACTAGCAGAATTTCCATTAAGGAATATAGCATACTAGAAGCGGTGGACTGCTTCCCTCTGCGAGCCGTGTTTCTAGAAAATCCATTAAGGAACATAGCATACTAGAAGCGGTGGACTGCTTCCCTCTGCAAGCGGTGTTTCTAGATGATCTAGAAATCCGACCAGTTCACATAACAGAGTTTTTCTACAAGTAGAATCTCCATTAAGGAATATAGCATACTAGAAGCGGTGGACTGCTTCCCTCTGCGAGCCGTGTTTCTAGATGATCTAGAAATCCAACCCTTCAAGTAGATATTCCATAAAGGAACATATCTTACTAGAAGCGGTGGACTGCTTCCCGCTGCGAGCCGTGTTTCTAGATGATCTAGAAATCCGACCAGTTGTTCGCATAACAGAGGTATTCTTCAAGTAGAATCTCCATTTAGGGACATAGCATACTAGAAGCAGTGGACTGCTTCCCTCTGCGAGCCGTGTTTCTAGATGATCTACAAATCTGACCAGTTATTCGCATAACAGATGTTTTCTACAAGTAGAATCTCCATTAAGGAACATAGCATACTAGAAGCGGTCCATCTGCTTCCCTCTGCAAGCCGTGTTTCTAGATGATCTAGAAATCCGACCATTTGTTCACATAACAGAGGTATTCTTCAGGTAGAATCTCCATTAAGGAACATAGCTTACTAGAAGCAGTAGACTGTTTCCCTCTGCGAGCCGTGTTTGTAGGTGATATAGAACTCCTACCAGTTGTTCGCATAACAGTTTTTCTACAAGTAGAACCTCCACTAAGGAACATAGCATACTAGAAGCGGTGGACTGCTTCCCTCTGCGAGCCGTGTTTCTAGATGATCTAGAAATCCGACCAGTTGTTCGCATAACAGAGTTTTTCTACAAGTAGAATCTCCATTAAGGAACATAGCATACTAGAAGCGGTCCATCTGCTTCCCTCTGCAAGCCGTGTTTCTAGATGATCTAGAAATCCAACCAGTTGTTCACATAACAGTTTTCTACAGGTAGAATCTCCATTAAGGAACATAGCATACTAGAAGCGGTCCATCTGCTTCCCTCTGCAAGCCGTGTTTCTAAATGATCTAGAAATCCGACCAGTTGTTCGCATAACAGAGGTATTTCTTAAGTAGAATCTCCATTAAGGAACATAGCATACTAGAAGCAGTGGACTGCTTCCCTCTGCAAGCCGTGTTTCTAGATGATCTAGAAATCCGACCAGTTGTTCGCATAGCAGATGTTTTCCACAAGTAGAATCTCCATTAGGGAACATAGCATACTAGAAGCGGTCCATCTGCTTCCCTCTGCAAGCCGTGTTTCTAGATGATCTAGAAATCCGACCAGTTGTTCAGATAACAGAGTTTTTCTACATGCAGAATTTCCATTAAGGAACATAGCATACTAGAAGCGGTGGACTGCTTCCCTCTGCGAGCCGTTTTAATAGATGATCTAGAAATCCGACCAGTTGTTCGCATAACAGAGTTTTTCTACAAGTAGAATCTCCATTAAGGAACATAGCATACTAGAAGCGGTCCATCTGCTTCCCTCTGCAAGCCATGTTTCTAGATGATCTAGAAATCCGACCAGTTGTTCACATAACAGAGTTTTTCTACAAGCAAATTGTACTGCTTCCCTCTGCAAGCCGTGTTTCTAGATGATCTAGAAATCCGACCAGTTGTTCGCAAAACAGAGGTATTCTTCAAGTAGAATCTCCATTAAGGAACATAGCTTGCTAGAAGCAGTAGACTGCTTCCTTCTGCGAGCCGTGTTTCTAGATAATCTAGAAATCCGACCAGTTGTTCGCATAACAGAGTTTTTCTACAAGTAGAATCTCCATTAAGGAACATAGCATACTAGAAGCGGACCATCTGCTTCCCTATGCAAGCCATGTTTCTAGATGATCTAGAAATCCGACCAGTTGTTCACATAACAGAGTTTTTCTACAAGCAGAATTTCCATTAAGGGACATAGCATACTAGAAGCGGTGTACTGCTTCCCTCTGCGAACCGTGTTTCTAGATGATCTAGAAATCCGACCAGGTCTTCGCATAACAGAGTTTTTCTACAAGTAGAATCTCCATTAAGGAACATAGCATACTAGAAGCGGTCCATCTGCTTCCCTATGCAAGCCATGTTTCTAGATGATCTAGAAATCCGACCAGTTGTTCACATAACAGAGTTTTTCTACAAGTAGAATTTCCATTAAAGGACATAGCATACTAGAAGCCGTGTACTGCTTCCCTCTGCGAGCCGTGTTTCTAGATGATCTATAAATCCGACCAGTTGTTCGCATAACAGATGTTTTCTACAAATAGAATCTCCATTAAGGAACATAGCATACTAGAAGCGGTCCATCTGCTTCCCCCTGCATGCCGTGTTTCTAGATGGTCTAGAAATCCGACCAGATGTTCACATAACAGAGGTATTCTTCAAGTAGAATCTCCATTAAGGAACATAGCTTACTAGAAGCAGTGGACTGCTTCCCTCTGCGAACCGTGTTTCTAGGTGATATAGAAATCCAACCAGTTGTTCGCATAACAGAGTTTTTCTACAAGTAGAACCTCCACTAAGGAACATAGCATACTAGAAGCGGTGGAGTGCTTCCCTCTGCGAGCCGTGCCGTGTTTCTAGATGATCTAGAAATCCGACCAGTTGTTCGCACAACAGAGGTATTCTTCATGTAGAGTCGCCATTAAGGAACATAGCATACTAGACGTAGTAGACTGCTTCCTTCTGCGAGCCGTGTCTCTAGATGATCTAGAAATCCGACAAGTTGTTTGCATAACAGAGTTTTTCTACAAGTAGAATCTCCATTAAGGAACATAGCATACTAGAAGCGGTCCATCTGCTTCCCTCTTCAAGCCGTGTTTCTAGATGATCTAGAAATCCGACCAGTTGTTCGCATAACAGTGTTTTTCTACAAGTAGAATCTCCATTAAGGAACATAGCATACAAGAAGCAGTAGACTGCTTCCCTCTGCGAGCCGTATTTCTAGATGATCTAGAAATCCGACCAGTTGTTCGCATAACAGATGTTTTCTACAAGTAGAATCTCCATTAGGGAACATAGCATACTAGAAGCGGTGGACTGCTTCCCTCTGCGAACCGTGTTTCTAGGTGATATAGAAATCCAACCAGTTGTTCGCATAACAGAGTTTTTCTACAAGTAGAACCTCCACTAAGGAACATAGCATACTAGAAGCGGTGGACTGCTTCCCTCTGCGAGCCGTGTTTCTAGAAGATCTAGAAATCCGACCAGTTGTTCGCATAACAGAGTTTTTCTACAATTAGAAAATCCATTAAGGAACATAGCATACTAGAAGCAGTGGACTGCTTCCCTCTGCGAGCCGTGTTTCTAGATGATCTAGAAATCTGACCATTTGTTCACATAACAGAGGTATTCTTTAAGTAGAATCTCCATTAAGGAACATAGCATACTAGAAGCAGTGGACTGCTTCCCTCTGCGAGCCGTGTTTCTGATGATCTAGAAAATCCGCCCAGTTGTTTTCGCATAACAGATGTTTTCTACAAGTAGAATCTCCATTAGGAAAAAACATAGCTACTAGAAGCGGTGGACTGCTTCCCTCTGCGAACCGTGTTTCTAGGTGATATAGAAATCCAACCAGTTGTTTCGCAAAAACAGAGTTTTTCTACAAAGTAGAACCTCCCACTAAGGAACATAGCATACTAGAAGCGGTGGACTGCTTCCCTCTGCGAGCCGTGTTTCTAGAAGATCTAGAAATCCGACCAGTTGTTCGCATAACAGAGTTTTTCTACAATTAGAAAATCCATTAAGGAACATAGCATACTAGAAGCAGTGGACTGCTTCCCTCTGCGAGCCGTGTTTCTAGATGATCTAGAAATCTGACCATTTGTTCACATAACAGGAGGTATTCTTTTAAGGTAGAAATCTCACCATTAAGGGAACATAGCATACTAGAAGCAGTGGACTGCTTCACCCTCTGCGAGCCGTGTTTCTAGATGATCTAGAAATCCGACCCAAGTTGTTAGCCATAAAACAGATGTTTTTCTACAAGTAGAAATCTCCATTAGGGAACATAGCCATACTAGCAAGCGGTGGACTGCTTCCCTCTGCGAGCCGTGGTTTCTAGGTGATATAGAAATCCAAACCAGTTGTTCGCCATAAACAAGAGTTTTTTCTAACAGAGACTTTCCATAAGGAACATAGCATACTAGAAGCGGTGGACTGCTTCCCTCTGCGAGCCGTGTTTCTAGATGATCTAGAAATCTGACTAGTTGTTCGCATAACAGAGACTTTCTACATGCAGAATCTCCATAGAGGAACAGAGCAATACCAGAAGGTGTCTAGGGGCTTTTTTAGACTGTCTTGGCTATCCCTGTGGTTTCTATTGTAGGTCGGGCATCTTTCTTGCTGCCTCTAACAGTTTCACTAACTTGGGGACGGTTGGGCGAAGTTTTGGGTTTTCGTTCTTCGCCATGTTTATAATTTCCTCATAGTGCTGTGGGATGTGATCGTTGAAGGCATAGGATCGTATCCTCAATAAGACATACCCACTAGGAATAACACCCCGTCCCCCAGAAGGGCTGCGCCGGCCGCACCCTTCCGTGTACTCATGCGGGTAGATGGAATCTGAAAAATTCGGATATAGCTCTATTACCTTTCTCCTTTCCACAGCTATTCCGAAGTCGATTATCCTGGGCTTTACCTGTTTCTTGCCCTTGCCTTCTGTGACGTGGACCATGACGTTATCCGTCTTCAAATCCACATGGACGTAACCTGCCAAGTGGATCTTGTGCAGTTCCCTCGCAATGTCTGGAAGGATTCCCAAAGCAAGGGAAGGAGAGTTCTTCGAGTCGTTTATAAACGAGAGGAACTCTTCCCCCGGGCAATACTCCATGAGTATAGCTGCTGGTTTGCTACAGGTGCCAAACAGCAGAGGAGCACCTCCTTTGCCATTGAGGGCCTGAAGAACCTTCGCTTCCTTTCTGAAAGCCGCTTTCACACTCCACAGGCGTGAATTGGCCACCTTTAGGACGGTTACCTCTCCCTTGTGGACGACCTTGTAAGCGGTTCCGTAGGTCCCCGCCCCCAGCTCCTTTCCTTCCTTGAGGAGCTCGGCAACCTCTGCCTCACTCATTGTTATGGCTTCTGTCTTCCGCGTGTCCTTCTCCTGATTTTGGGGCCCTTTTGCACCTTTCTTCGTTCTCTTCTCAGATTGCTTCTTCTGAGGGTCCTCTTTCTTCTTATTCTTCTCGGCCTGGTTCTTTGGAGCCTCCATTTTCTTCTGCTTCTTCTGTTTTTTTTCAGCCTGCTTCTTCTGAGGCTCTTCTTTCCCTTTCCTTTTCCCCAGCTTCTTCTGTTGAGGTTCGTTGGGGGAAATGTCCGTTCGCTCTCC
>NC_061097.1:25696031-25716031 GCF_015104395.2 Macrobrachium nipponense
CCGTTCGCTCTCCTTTTTGCGGCTTCTGCTTTTTCTGTGCTTTTTTCCTCAACTTTTTCATTTACCTTCTTCTTCATTTCTCCTCTTCAGCTGCTGCATTTGGCCCGGCTTAGTTCTCTCGGCAGGGACACCATACACCTTGTGGATTCTGTCCACTGCTTTGGCCTTTGCCTGCCGAGGTAGCCTTTTCGGTTGCCTTTGGTGGACTGCGAGGAGGAGGAGGGCTTCGGTCCGTCTTCCGTCTTTTGCTCAGGGGTTCCGTCTTGCCTGTGGCCTCCATTTTCCCCTGATTGACGAGTCATCATTTCCTCGTCCTCCTCCAGCTTCCTCTTCTTTCCCTGACAGTCTTGTGGTTTTCTCTGGGAATTGTCCACAAACCTCTTCCTCAGAGCTACCACCTTTATCATACCTCCTCGCATTGCTTTCAGGGGAGGCCTTCGGGTAGGACTAGCAGTCACCGCTTCGTCTTCATCCTTCCTGGGTCTCATGTTGGACGGGGATGACTCCCCTCCGTCCTCCATCTTTCTCTTCATTCCCTCGGTGTTTCTCAGCACTCGAGGGAAACGATTCGCTGCTCTGTTCCTCACGTACCTTCCTCTCATTTGCGGGGCACTGCGTCGGTCTTAGGGCACAGAACGTAGCAAGTTCCTCTTCCAAGTCCATCGGCTCTGGCCGGGGAAAGCTGCTCCTTGCCAGCAACTGGGTATAACAAGGAGTGTTTCCAGCTACAAGCCAGCCATCTTCCTTCGTCCTTGCCCGTTTGGTGTCGGGGTCTTTCGCTTCGGTCTCCTGGAACTTCCTCTTCATTCCTCTGCCGTCCTGCATAACAGTACTACTACAGAAACCTTCTGCTCTTTGATTCAGAAGGTTCTGCCTCACGCTAAGCCCTCTCTTTGGCGGAGAATTCGTCTCGTTTCTAGCTTTCCGTTGTGAGGCAAGTTTTGTCTTGGAGGGAACTGTCTTGTTGTTGGCGCTTCCGTCGCCTCCATTTTCTTCCTAAGCGCTTCTCGACGCACGAGGGGAAATTAAACTTTTCCCTTCTCCTAGAAAAGGTAGTACTCTCGAATTCTCCTGAGGCATAATCTTTTCGCTGGTCGGTAGACTGTTAGGGACCGAGGTGGGCGATGATAATAAAGGATAACAAAGGAGCATCGGTAGCTCCCAGCAAAATCTCGACGTGATACACTCACTCGAGAAGACAAACAGATTGTTTCACAACACGTTTCATATTGGTAACTATGTAGTTTGTCATCGCTGTGAAGTATCGTTAGTTTTAGAAAAACGGGGGCGGGTTCCATCCTGGCTTCCCCGGGGAAGCTTCTCGTCGCCTGCAATCCAAGTGTCTCCAGGAATCTTTGGAAGATCCTTTCCGGACTCTGGCGAATCCGCTGAAGACGTCTTTTACGTCTTTGTTAGTTGGTCTCGGAGCCTGGAGAATTATGGAAGATTTAGTTAAAACAATGAAGCCTGGAACCAGGAGGCTTATCGAAGATCCAGTTGAATCCTTGAAGCCTACTAGCTGGAACCAGGAGACTTATGGAAGATCCAGTTGATATTATTTTCATTCCAATCCTTTTCTTTTCCAGTCTCAGTTCATCCAAATTTTCATTCGTCTCGAACATTTTATTTTTTCTTTTTTAGATTTTCTCTCGTGAAATGACCAAAAAAAAACAAATGAGTACATGCATACATACTTACATACATACTTGTATATACAATTGGTTCACGTATATACATACACACACACACACACACACACACACACACATATATATATATATATATATATATATATATATATATATATATATATATAAAATAAAGATAAATGCCACGAAGGAAAAATAAACGAAGGAGTCTGCGAGATCTTTCGGCTGAAAAGCCCTTTACTGAAGCAGCTACTGACAAAAATACGAGAAAAGACAATACAAGAGGTTCGTATAACTGACAGATAGGGATTATAAAAGGATTAGTGCCTAGAAATCCGACACACCTGGAAGATAAGAAACCTTCCCAAACAAGCATAAACAAAGGGTGCAATTAAAGGTTTAAGACAATCATCTCAGATACAATCTACAGACAATTAAAGGATTATAGGTGGACAGCTATACGGAACCTGGTAGACAAAACCATATTCACAAAAATGACAGACATACATTACAATAAAATTTTTTTAATAACTCTAAGGCAACTGATTTTTTATTTAGTCAGTAATTATATATTTGAGGTCATTCTTAAACATGCTACAGATACAAGGGGGTCTAAATGAAAAAAAGGCCACGACTAACATTGAAATTACAATGAAAAGTAAGTTGTATTAAAGCAGATTCTAAAAGATTTCGTGATAAGACATCTCTTGACCGTGCAATTACTGAACTGTCAATCCAATTAATTCGGTGGTTGTTTTCACTTAAATGAATAAATAATGCATTAGATTTTTGCCCAGTTTTTACAGAGTATTTATGCTGGCTTAGCCTTACTTCTAAGCCCTTGCTCGACTGTCCGAGGTAGAATGAGGGACAATCCATACATGGAATTTTATATATTATGTTGTTGCTTTCTCTGGGGCCATTTTTTTATTAACATTCTTTTTAGTGTTTGTTATTATAGGAAGAAACAAGGTTGACATTAAAAGCTTTTAACAATGGTTTAATGGTTTCAAATCCGTTAAAATAAGGGCAAACTGAGAATGTTCTTAGAATTTTCTTTCTGTGTGTTGTTTTCAGTATAAAACTTTTTGTGGGCTTTATTATAACAATAGTCTAATATATGTGAAGGATAGCATAAATCTTTCCCTATTTTTCTTATGTATTCAATTTCTTGATCCAAATATTGTGGACTGACAATTCGTAATGCTCGTAAAAACATAGAGGAAAAAATTGATATTTTTATATTAAGATGGTGGCCTGAGAAGAAATGAACATAAGTTAAGTTGTTAGTCGGTTTCCTATAAATACTGAATTTACATTGAAATGGTTCTCTATGTATCAAAACATCTAAGAAAGGGAGGCAATTGTCTTTTTCTAATTCTAGAGTAAACTTAATCGATGGTACCTGGTTATTTAATTTAGAGAGTAAATCATTTACATCAATACCGACAGGAAGAACAGCTAAACAATCATCAACGTAACGATACCACTTTACAGGAATATGAATGATATTAGGTAAGTAGCGTTTTTCGAAGAATTCCATATACAGGTTTGAGAGCAATGGTGATAAAGGATTTCCCATTGCCATGCCAAAAATTTGTTGATAAAATTCACCATTGAATATAAACTTACAATCACAAATGCACAAACTCGTGAGTGAAATAATGTGACTTATAGGTAGAGGTAATTCATGCTGAGTTAGTTCATTGCTAAGATATTTCTAAAATAGAGTCTATAGGGACTTTAGTAAAAAGAGAACATACATCAAAACTAACGAATCTATCAGTAGGGCAAAGAGCAATTTGTATAATCTATCAACTAAATCTAGAGAATTATATATATGAGAATCGGAGATGGTTCCAAGTAACGGGGACAAGATCTTAGTGATATATTTCGAGAGTTTATATGAAATTGAACCAACAGTACTGATAATAGGCCGCATAGGGTTTAATTTTCTTTGTGCGTTTGACTAATCCATATAAGTAAGGTAGCGAAGGAGAATTGACTGACAATTTGCCTAGTAGTTCTGTTTTATCTTTAAGGATACTTTTCACTATGCTATTGAAGTTTTTTTATGACTTGATCAAGAGGATTTTTTGTTAGTTTTCTATAAGTACATCATCATCCAGTAGGGCTTGCATACGTGATATGTAGTCAGCTTATCTAAAATTACTATACTATTTGACTTATCCGCTTTTGTGATGTGGATAGTATTGTCCTTTTTAAGATCGGTTTCAAACTTTACTTATAGCGAGCAGGGAAGTTACTTTCATGCTTAACATTGGCAGCTCCGTAAACAATACCTTTAATCATGTCGACATTGATTTTGAGGAAGATCACAATATTTTTCAAATTTACTTAGGGATGACCCAATCATTAAAGCCGAAGGTCTACTTGTTGCAAAGAAAGATAAACCATATCCAAGCGCACTCACAACATTTTCACTTATTTGTTTACTAGATAAGTTAACAACAACAATCTTGACGTGCACAATTAGTCCAATCACTGCTATCATAAGATTTTTTAGTTTTTCTGTCGAGTTTCCTTTTCAGGGCATCTGTAGTCCTACGTAGTTTTTCGTAAATTTCCCGTCGCAGCGAGTCCTTCCAATCAGCCGGGATAGAATGATTGAAAGAGATCCTTGTTCTTTCCAGTTCCCCTTGAATTTTTTCTTTCTCTTCTTGCTTGGCGGCTGCTATGGGTGCTTTTTGTTTAACATCATGGCACTAAATTCATTTGAATGGGTGATTGTCATATCTCTTAGACGGCGTGGCAGCAAGAATTTAGGGAGCACTTGTTCAGAAAGGCACTACTGGATGATGATGTGACTTATAGAAAACTAACAAAAAATCCTCTTGATCAAGTCATAAAAAACTTCAATAGCATAGTGAAAAGTATCCTTAAAGATAAAACAGAACTACTAGGCAAATTGTCAGTCAATTCTCCTTCGCTACCTTACTTATATGGATTAGTCAAAACGCACAAAGAAAATAACCCTATGCGGCCTATTATCAGTACTGTTGGTTCAATTCATATAAACTCTCGAAATATATCACTAAGATCTTGTCCCCGTTACTTGGAACCATCTCCGATTCTCATATATATAATTCTCTAGATTTAGTTGATAGATTATACAAAATTGCTCTTTGCCCTACTGATAGATTCGTTAGTTTGATGTATGTTCTCTTTTACTAAAGTCCCTATAGACTCTATTTTAGAATATCTTTTTAGCAAAAATGAACAAACCTAACTCAGCATGAATTACCTCTACCTATAAGTCACATTATTTCACTCACGAGTTTGTGCATTTGTGATTGTAAGTTTATATTCAATGGTGAATTTTATCAACAAATTTTTGGCATGGCAATGGGAAATCCTTTATCACCATTGCTCTCAAACCTGTATATGGAATTCTTCGAAAAAACGCTACTTACCTAATATCATTCATATTCCTGTAAAGTGGTATCGTTACGTTGATGATTGTTTAGCTGTTCTTCCTGTCGGTATTGATGTAAATGATTTACTCTCTAAATTAAATAACCAGGTACCATCGATTAAGTTTACTCTAGAATTAGAAAAAGACAATTGCCTCCCTTTCTTAGATGTTTTGATACATAGAGAACCATTTCAATGTAAATTCAGTATTTATAGGAAACCGACTAAAACAACTTAACTTATGTTCATTTCTTCTCAGGCCACCATCTTAATATAAAAAATATCAATTTTTTCCTCTATGTTTTTACGAGCATTACGAATTGTCAGTCCACAATATTTGGATCAAGAAATTGAATACATAAGAAAAATAGGGAAAGATTTATGCTATCCTTCATATATTAGACATTTGTTATAATAAAGCCCACAAAAAGTTTTATACTGAAAACAACACACAGAAAGAAAATTCTAAGAACATTCTCAGTTTGCCTTATTTTAACGGATTTGAAACCATTAAACCATTGTTAAAAGCTTTTAATGTCAACCTTGTTTCTTCCTATTAATAACACACTAAAAAGAATGTTAATAAAAAATGGCCCCAGAGAAAGCAACAATAATATATAAAATTCCATGTATGGATTGTCCTCATTCTACCTCGGACAGTCGAGCAAGGGCTTAGAAGTAAGGCTAAGCCAGCATAAATACTCTGTAAAAAACTGGGGCAAAAATCTAATGCATTATTTATTCATTTAAGTGAAAACAACCACCGAATTAATTGGATTGACAGTTCAGTAATTGCACGGTCAAGAGATGTCTTATCACGAAATTCTTTTAGAACTCTGCTTTAATACAAACTTACTTTTCATTGTAATTTCAATGTTAGTCGTGGCCTTTTTCATTTAGACCCTTGTATCTGTAGCATGTTTAAGAATGACCTCAAATATATAATTACTGACTTAAATAAAAATCAGTTGCCTTAGAGTTATTAAAAAAAAAATTTTATTGTAATGGTATGTCTGTCATTTTTTTGTGAATATGTTTTGTCTACCAGGTTCCGTATAGCTGTCACCTATAATCCTTTAATTGTCTGGAGATTGTATCTGAGATGATTGTCTTAAACCTTTAATTGCACCCTTGTTTATGCTTGTTTGGGAAGGTTTCTTATCTTCCAGGTGTGTCGGATTCTAGGCACTAATCCTTTTATAATCCCTATCTGCCAGTTATACGAAAACCTTCTTCTTGTATTGTCTTTTCTCGTATTTTTTGTCAGTAGCTGCTTCAGTAAAGGGCTTTTCAGCCGAAAGATCTCGCAGACTCCTTCGTTTATTTTTCCTTCGTGGCATTTATCTTTATTTATGGATTTATCACGTTCCTAACTTTCGTGATTCTGTTATACATATATATATATATATATATATATATATATATATATATATATATATATATATATATATGTAATGGTTTGTTTTACCGTCGTCAAAATACTCTATCCATATAACACCGATGTGAAGTTCAATGATCAATTCAAGGGGGAGTAAACAAACACAATGAAAAAACATAAATTTAATACATTAATAAAAAGATAGAAATTACACCTGAACCTCTTGAATACAGGAAATAATTTAACCACTTTCCCACTTAATAATAATAATAATTCAAACTACACGTATACACAATTACGACTGGAATACCAACACACTCAAACTAAAATAAGGGGGCCCAGAAAGGAGGGTGAAATCGTAAAGAATGAATATCCTGACAATTTACTAGCTAATTCTTAAATAAACTAAACTTGTCACTATAAAGCTTCCTTATTATTAATATTTATTATTCTCTTTGAAGAATACGGAATCCTCCACGTCTGGAGGGGTGGTACCACAGGTGGTTATCAAACTCGGGGCCCAGTCGAGCAGCCACATTAGAGTCACAGCCGCGATCAATGACAAAGGTAATAAAAACCTTACCATGGGATAGCAAGATCCGCCTGGCTTTATAACTGAACCAGAGATGGTACGATGAAATTCCAAGGACATCCAGATAGGTTATCTGGAGAGGAATGCACACGGATGATAAATCACCTGACGGCACCATGCTCCCTCCAGACCTGCAGGTTGCAAGACGTGACCGGTCACTCCCTCAGAGGAACAAAGAGCCTGAAAAATGTGAGTAATGCAGTTGCAGCGGGCACAGCTTCCGTTCCTTCAAGGTTCTTTGCAGCGTCCCTCCCTTCCTTAGGGGCCCCCCTGGCTGCAACCTCTTTCGTTTCCTTTACTGTACCTCCTCTCATATTCTCCTTCTTCCATCTCACTTTCCACCCTCTCCTCCTCCTGTTAACACCTTTCAAACCTTTGACCTCGTAGGTCCCAGTGCTTGGCCTTTGGCTTCATAATCCCAGATAAATCTGCTACTCGATGAGCGTCTTCCAGTACAGCATCGCTACACCTTGAATACGAGTTTCTAAAGAAGTACGATTAATTTTGAGATTTGTCGCTTCACTTCTGGAACTTACAGTACCAGTGCTTGGCCAATGGCCTAGACCTAGTATACCGTTTCTTTGTGATCCTTCTGGCCAGCCCTATGAGAACTGTTAGTCAGCTCAGCGGTCTGGGTAAACTATTTCAATAATAATAATACTAACCATATGTTATTTCAGTGCCATAGGGTATCACATCCAGAATGGCGGCATTTATAGCCTGTGAAAATGCCACCTAACCACGTTTCTAGAGAAATGTTAAAACCAAACAGTGATCGTCTTTTCACGGAATTGAAGACTTCAGGGTGTTTTGAAACGCCACTTCAAATATTGCGCTAAATTGTCATAACCGACATGTTCTTTCGATGGCTAAAGCCCAAGTTCTGTGTGGTTTCTCAATTTTGTTATATTAGGAGCAATAACCAGACATAATTACATGGTTAATTAATTTTTTGTCGCTCCATTAACTTTAGGTACATCAATTTACAGTTTCTCATCTCTCTGATTTGCTGTAATATTAGTTTGCTATAATGATAAGAATTTATACCTATCTTCTAGAATACAAAAAGACAGTTGGAAAACTCTCTGGCATAGTGGAACTTACTAATTGTCTTAGGGTAATTCGACAGTTTATCTGGGAATGTTTATCTCACTTTATGAAGCTTTGTATTAAAACAGTTTATTTGGTGAGCTACGGTTCTGAAATAACATAAATGCTGGTTTTAGTTTTCTGTACAAGAAAATGATTGACATGGCCATTTGTCTGTCTGTCCGCACTTTTCTGTCCGCCCTCAGATCTGACAAACTACCGAGGCTAGAGGGCTGGAAATTGGTATGTTGATCATTCACTCTCTAATCATCAAACATACCAAATTGCAGCTCTTTAGCCACAGTAGTTTTGATTTTATTCAAGATCTGAATGCGGACAAAGAAAGTACGGACAGACAGACAAATGGTCACCTCAATAATTTACTCTTACAGAAGAATAAAACCGGCATTCATGTTATCTCAGAACCGTAGCCCGACAAAATGAAATATTTCAGTACAAGGCTTCACGATCGTGCGTCTGGCACTGCTTTGCTTGCCAACAGGACATACCACCACTGGGCTGTGGCTATAAGTTTCATGGACCGCGGATGAGCGTTTTATGGGCAGTGGCTGTGAGTTTCAAGTAGCATTATACGCTGTGCAGAAAACTCGTTTCTTACTTGTTCATGGTTACAGAATATAAAAAGTGTGGTGTATAGGAAAATAAAAATCAACATTGTTACTGAAAGTCCCGCGCTTTGAATCGAAAGGGTGGATAGGAATACGTGACGGAAATAACTGCTGATAGAAATCTCTACATTTCCAGCGTCCAGTTTTCGATGGAAGGCCCCCTACCAACCAACCAACCGCCCCCCCCCCCCCCACCACCACCACCCCCCAAAAGAAAAAAGAAAAAAAAAAGAAAATTTGGAGGCTTAAGGTGCGAGCCACGGCGTCGATAACAGGTAAACACATTCCTAATTCTCAGTGAGAGAGGAGGAAATTCAAATCTGTGTTACAAGAGCTCTGTGACTGTTTTCAAGCTAACCCAGTAGCTCAAGTATTTGATCATATAAATACTTAGATGTAGCCTATTATTCTGACCGTTGGTTGTATTAGTGTTAAAACTAATAGAGAGCAAACCTTGCCAGAAAGAAGAGTAGTAATTAGGGAACTGTTCAAATGTGTCACGTACTAAAGCCAGTTGCATGACTGCACATAAAAAGTCAGTTGTTTGCCTTCATTACATTGTGGTTGGGGCCATTTGAAAGGTGCTTCGTGCCAGAGTATTGCCAAGATGTTGAAAACAGTAGGCTGCATAGTGATTACACTCTTTGCCAAAGAATGGTATGGCCTTGGTCAAGACACTTGTGGGGGAGCGCATCGTTCGATTCTCGTGCATTCCATTGAGGTGTGAGAGCTGTGTATTTCTGGTGATAGAAGTTCACTCTCGACGTGGTTCGGAGGTCACGTAAAGCCGTTGGTCCCGTGGCTGAATAACCGCTGGTTCCATGCAACGTAAAAACACCATACAAACAAACAAACAAACCAAAACACTTGTGGGGTCTTGTCTTCTTGTTCTGTTATTAAGAATTTTGATGGTACATTCTAGAGTGTTAAAAGGGGGAGATAGCGCGTAAAGTGGCCTCCCGTCTGTATGTCCAATATGTCAACCAAGAATAACTGTATGCCAGAGGCCTTCTGTTTTGACTGGGCATCTGTGGCCTGGGCAAGCTGCTTGCGAGATGTGTACCATGAATGGCGACATAGGAAGAAAAGCTGTCCAGAGTGTAAAGTTTACAGGATATTTTTGAGTCGTTTAAGACTAATCCAGGCAATTGTTGATAGAGATTAGTAACTTTGAGCGCTTGCGTTCACTGTTTTGAACTTGTCAAAGATTAAAATTAATTGGCGGTAACCGCTTGGTTCTTCACCTCTCAACAAATCCATGTACAGAAGCACATGACGTCTGTCTTTGTTTCGGGATTCTGAAGGTGTTATCGTGATCGTCCACTAGGGAAAGGATCAGACGATTAACGGAAAATCCTGTGTATCAAGATATCTCAAGATGAAAACAGAAATGAAGAAGGTAAACAGAGGAAAGATGCCAGCTGTCTTGTCAGTGTTGGAGGATGATGCCTCTGTCCACGCAGCTTGCATGGTGGTGGATGAAGCGGTCAAATGTGGCCTCAAATTATTGCCCCATGCCCCTTGCCCCTTGCCCCTTGCCCACCCAACCTGGCATTGTTTAATATCTACCGGTTTCCTAGACTCAGATCCTAATTGGCTATCCAAGATGTAATCGTCTCCCATGTCTTGGGTAGCAGTGCCTCATCATCAGTGGACAACTGAATTGAAATTAAAGGGGCCAGTGTTCAAACGAATGCAAGAGCTGTTTATCCAGTGTGACTTGTACTTTCAAATGTCTCATGCACTTTGATTTTTGGCCGGAGTCGTTTGTAATTTTTAATCCATTAAAAATCCAGGTCATTTGAGTCTTTCCTTTCTTACAGATATACGCGATTCTGATAATTTTTTTTCTTTACTTTTTGTAATACTCTTATTCATCATGCATTCTGTTGAGTGAGATCAAAGGTTCAACTTAGAAAGGAGTGAGTTTTTAGCATGTAACATTTAAATAAATTCTTCAAAAGGAAATCCAGCGACATTTCCCTCTGACCCTTCTCCTCCGAGAAGTTCCCCCTTTTTATAAAAGTTTTCTCAACTCGGAGAAAGGAGGAAGGAAAACGAAAAAAAGGAAAAGATGGACAAAACGTGTTTTTTGACAGACAACAATTTAAAGCACAAAAAAGAAGAAAAAAAACATAACAGAGAATTCCATTTCCCGGCGACTTTGATGGAGATGAATTTCCGCGGGAATTGTTCCAAGAAACCATCGCTCCAAAAATATTGATGTGAACAAATGTATATATGGACGTTCTCTCTCTCTCTCTCTCTCTCTCTCTCTCTCTCTCTCTCTCTCTCTCTCTCTCTCTCTCTCTCATATGAAATGTATTGTATATTTTTACGAGATTTTTGCATTTGTATCCTGGCTGGGAATATTTTCAAGGTTCCTTCATTGGCACTCTGAAGTAGTATTCAATACATAATTTTCCAGTGTCACCCTTATATAATCCCTAGGGGGGGCGTGACTCCTTAATTTACAAATATTTTATCATGGTTTCCTCTCGACATCAAATTGTAGACAGTTGAGACTGCATGCGAGTTATGTAAATACTTTGATTGGAGTACAGTCTTCAGACTGTCGTTTATTGGAATGGAATGGGTTATAGAGTTTAGGCCAAAGGCCAAGCTCTGTGACCTATGAGGCCATTCAGTGCTGAAAGGAAAACTGAGAGTAAAAGGTTTGAAAGGAGGAAAACCTCGCAGTTGCAATATGAAACAATTGATAGGGGAGGGTGGACAGCAGAATGGAAGAAAGATAACATGAATGGAGGTACAGTAAAAGGAATGAAAGAGGTTTCAGCTAGGGGCAGAAGGGACGCTGCAAAGAACCTTGAGTAATGCCTACAATGCACCTCGTGAGGTCACTGACGGCACTAACCCACTACTGGGGTCTGTCGTTTGTTGCCTGATGAAATATGCAGCGTTTCTTTGTTAAATTGGCTTTTTTAGTTGCTTTTAGTCCGTTCTCATTTCGTCAGATTTATAGTGGCACTAACATTCAAGGACCAAGGCGAAGATGCTTGCGTCTTTCTTTCTTATAATAATAATAATGATAATAATTTGTTTTCAACATCTGGCTTATTATGTTTTATATCAGAGGGAGGTTGCTTAAACAACTTGGTTCCGTAGGTTGCATTTTCTGGCAAAAAGTAACACTGGAAATCCCAAATTCATTGTCTTTGTGCAATATTCATACGGCATACTAATGTAAATGGATGCTCCTACCATAATGGTATTGTGATACAATTCTTTGGTAAGAGTAGACGAAGGGAAGAATATATATATATATATATATATATATATATATATATATATATATATATATATATATATATATATATAGCAAAGATTAGCTATTCGTATAATTTAGGCAGATATTTCTCTCATAAAACTAACCTCAGTCTTAAGATAACCCACGTTATTCAGTTTCCTTTAACAAATCATTACTCTTCCATTCCAATATATTGTCCCTGGGGATGGGGTGGGGGGGGGGGGAGTTAGTCCCGTCAGTGCACCTCACCCACGGTGCACTGTATGTATTATTTGAGGTTTTCTGCAGCGTCCCTTCGGCCCCAAGTTGCAACCGCTTTCATTCATTTTACTGTACCCCCATTTATATTCTCTCTTTGAGGTTTTCTCCTGTTACGCCTTTGTAACCTTTTACTCTCAATTTTTGTCAGCGCTGAATGACCTCACAGGTCCCAGCGCTAAGCCTTCTGCCTAAATTGTATATTCTATTCTATTCAGTATATTGTCAAAGGTTGCCGTTATGGTTTAAATTTTCGATATTACGTCTGTTCCTACAGAAAGTCAAGTAAATTATCCTTGATATAAATTTAGGGCTGTCGGGACTTACGGTCACACTCAGTTGTTACGTGATTTGTAGCCCTGAATGACAGAGAGAGAGAGGATCTAACCACTAATGAGAGAGACCTTACCTTACAGACCTTACATCTTGTCGGGGGGTTGCCCCCCAGGTCCCTCAGTGTGAGGCACCTCTAATGTCTACCAGAGAGTTGCTAGTACATCTTCCGGTATATTTTGCATCTTCCAATCTTGGATGGTCTGGGATGCAGTTTAGATATTTGTCGAGCTTATTCTTAAACACATCTACGCTCACTCCTGATATATTCCTCAGATGAGGGGCTGGCACGCATTGAATAGACGCTGCATTATCGATGCTGGTGCGTAGTGGATTAATGTCCTGTGTGCTTTCCTTATTTTTCCTGGTATAGTTTTGGGCACTATTAATCTACCTCTGCTTGCTCTTTCTGATATTTTTAGTTCCATGATATTTTCTGCTATTCCTTCTATCTGTTTCCATGCCTGAATTATCATGTAGCGTTCTCTTCTCCTTTCTAGACTATATAATTTTAAGAATTGTAGTCTTTCCCAGTAGTCTAGGTCCTTAACTTCTTCTATTCTAGCTGTAAAGGACCTTTGTACACTCTCTATTTGTGCAATATCCTTTTGATAGTGTGGGTACCATATCATATTGCAATATTCAAGTGGACTACGAACATATGTTTTATAAAGCATAATCATGTGTTCAGCTTTTCTTGTTTTGAAGTGCCGAGAGAGAGAGAGGACTTTCTCAGAACCCAGAATGAGAGGAAGATACTGAAGAAGAAGAAGAAGAAGAAGAAGAGAGAGAGAGAGAGAGAGAGAGAGAGGACTTTCATCAGAATCCAGAATGAGAGGAAGATACTGAAGAAGAGAGAAAGAGAGAGAGAGAGAGAACTTTCATCGGAATCCAGAATGAGAGGAAGATACTAAAGAAAAGAGAGAGAGAGAGAGAGGACTTTCATCAGAATCCAGAATGAGAGGGAGATACTGAAGAAGAGAGAGAGAGAGAGAGAGAAAGCCTCTTCAGAATCTTGAATAAGGGAAACACGCAAAAGGACGGAGACAAGCAGACGTAACAATGAATCAAGGACAAAGGAAAGTGACTATTACACAATACAGCGAAAGGGAGAGTTATCTCACGTCGGATCAAGAACAAGAGAACAATAGTAAAGGAGAGAGAGAGAGAGAAGACCAAACCAGACCAGACCTTATCAATATCCAGTTTAATAGAAAGATACTAAAGAGATATACAGACAGACAGAAAGAACCATAAATCATCAACAAAGGGAAGCTACTATATCACACACTGATTGGGAAGAGAGAGAGAGAGAGAGAGAGAGAGAGAGAGAGAGAGAGATTCCCTCATTGACGGTGAAGCAGCTAAAGAACGATCCTCATCCGTCTTACATCATTCTATTGAATGAAAATCAATAAGAGAAGCTGTTGATCGTCCCCATTTTTCCCTTCGGAGGAAGCAATTAAAACTTAATGTTGAACTTGGGAGCGATGGTTAACTCGGTGAGGAGAGGAGAAGTTCGAGGTCTCCTGTTCTGCCTTATTGTCTTCCGGCTGTCAAAGGAGTCTGGGGAACAGATGGGGGCAAAACATGATCTCACAAGGATGCTGGAGGAACAAGGAGAGGCAGAGAAGAGTGAAAACAATTTGTACAGTTAGTGTCTTAAACACTACTTAGGCTAGAGGGCTGCAGATCGGTATGTTGGCCATCCACTCTCCAATCATCAAACATAGCAGATTGCAGCCCTCAAGCCTCAGTAGTTTTATTTTATTTTATGTTAAATTTAGCCGTGGTCGTGCTTCTGGCAGTGGTATAGGACATGCCACCACCCAGGCTGAAAGCTTCACGGGCCGCAGCTCATACAGAAAACTCGATTGCACCGAAGCAACTTAGGGAAATTTTTTACTTTTTTTGTTTTATCTTATGTATGTGGCATTCAAGGGAGACTGAGGCTTATAAACAAACATTGCATAAACACCTAGCATAAAGAATTGAAGTATGAAAAATCAGATAGGATTAAAAGATGTAGAATTAGAAGACGAGGAGTATGATAAATAACTAATACACAAAAATACCGTCTCACACGGAACATACACCGACACAAATTATATTTCACACTTGAGTCACAAGGTTACTGAGCGAGCTTGAGACCAAGACGAAGTTATTTTAAATAACGGAAGGAGCAAAGGGGGTTTAGACGACCGTCGAAAGGACAGGGCAGGAATAGTAGGTCTCTAATGTAATATTTAACGGAACAGAGGTGGAAAGGCTACCTAGGTGACTGACACTTGGGAATAGTTATTCAGTGATAAGGGTCTCGAGATAAGGTAGGAGAAATGGAGGGGAGTGGCTGTATACTAATGAATTCAGAACTGTGTAGTCTAAAGGTGCGTTTAGATTGGAGATTAAACTCTCCCGAGAGACGGCTACTCTCGCGCGACTTTCTCTACAGCATGTTTACACTACCAGCAAGTTTTTCTCTCCGAGAGCTGTGAGGGAGTGTCGCGAGAGAAAGTGTCCGAGAGTCGGGTAAGATTTCTCGCGCATCTGTTTACACTGGAGCCAGTGCCAATCGACAACTAGCGAGGGTTGAGAGAACATAATTTACAGTGTTACCCATGATATGGAAGATGAATTGGTTTTTTGTGTGAACCAAATCCTATGCAGTAGGACGTAATAAAATTTATATATATATATATATATATATATATATATATATATTATATATATATATATATATATAAATAAATATAAATATATATATATATATATATATATATATATATATATATATACATATATATATAAATAATAAATATATATATATATATATATATATATATAGATATATATATATATATATATATATATATATATATATATATATATATGTTATATATATATTTCTCCGTAGTCCTATTGCTAAAATGACAACACATTAAGATCAGCTGATTTGTATAGTGAATCTTTGGGTGGATGGAAGCAACAAGATCGATTAATTGGTAAGAATCTTTGTCTAGATAGATATTATTATCGTAATACCGATATGAAAGCACCATTTTAATTTCCAGTTCTCTGCCAACAGTGATCACGACACCTTCCAAAAGTAGAGTTTCACTACCCTGATGACTTATCGTAGGACAACATCCTGCAAAAACACATTAATATCCATTCTATTTCTCTCCTCTTGACTCTTGCGACGTCGGGCATTTTCCTCGATATCACTTTTTTTCTTCTCCAATTTTCTAGCTTCAGTGCACATTTGACTCCGAATATTGTGCCATTTCCTTGTAATTTCTTTTTCGCTAATTCCCAAGTTTCTCAGCTATTTCTTTAATTTTACTAATTTTCAGCTCTTTGTTTCTGTACTCAGGCAAAGTCACATTCCACAGTTTCGGAAATTTCTCGTATGCTGAATTAATGCAATTGTTTGGTCTTTATTCCACTTTTTGCCACTCATGTTCTCTCGCGAGAGTAACGAAAACTTTCACAGATCTGAATATTCACTGAATAGAGTGGAGAGCTACAACCTAGCTCTACGAGCGTGCTGTTTAGACTGTTTAGACTGTAGCGCGCGCGAGAGAAGAGACACTCGCGAGAGTAGAGAGAAAATCTCGGAGAGTACTCTACAGGCTGTTTACATTCCATCCAAGCGCAGCTGTCCTTCGAGCAACTCGCGGAAAAAAACTCTCCAGTCTAAACGCACCTTAAAGGTGCGCTTAGATTGGAGAGTTTTTTTTTTTTTTGTTTTTTTTTTTTTTTTCCGCGAGTTGCTCTCAGACAGCTGCTCTATGGAATGTAAACAGGCTGTAAGAGTACTCTCCGAGATTTTCTTTCTACTCTCGCGAGTGTTTCTCTTCTCTCGTGCGCGCTACAGTCTAACAGTCTAGACAGCACGCTCGTAGAGCTAGTTTGTAGCTCTCCACTCTATTCAGTGAATATTCAGATCTATGAAAGTTTTCGTTTACTCTCGCGAGAGAACATGAGTGCGAGATGAAGCAATTTTTCTTTTTTTTCCCTTGTTTATTTTTCCTTCTTTTCAAGTGCAGGATTTTTTTTCGGCGGCTCTGTCATCGCCGCATTCTGTTATTTATTTCTTTCTTTTTAGTCATTCTTTGCCTTTGGTCCTCGGGCTGAAATTTTCTTGCTTATACCGGACATTTTAGACTCAAGCACTTCCAGTCAGTTGTTTGTACTGCTTTTGGTAAAACAGAAAATTTTTGCACTTTGTCCTTTAAATGTAAGCAAAAAAAAAAAAAAAAAAAAAAAACTTTACTTCTTTATAAGTATATACTTAATGACATGTAATCTTCAGTACTACATATACTATGTAATATTCAGGTAAGAACACGAAGCATTTCGGTGCAACAGGAGATAATGAGAAATGAATGCGGATGCTTCAAAAAAGCCCTAGAAAGCTCATTTCATCAAGTGCAGCCTTGGAGGGCTATCAGTTGTCAAGTGCATCTTCTCCTTATAGATTCTCCAGGGGGCTGCGCTTGAAGCTGACTTTTCCGTAAAAAAAAAAAAAAAAAAAAAATTGAGACTTCAGGGCTCATACATACGAAAGTTCTTATAGCTCGATGCATCTTCCTCAAATAATTCTCTTAATAATTTTACATTTGTGCTCAATCTTCTCCCCTTCTGCTTATCCATTTTCGGGGGGGGGGTTTTAAGGGGGGGGGGACCCCCAATTCAAACCTTTTCTTTTTCCTTTTTCTTTTTCACTTCGTTCATAATTATTAATGCAGCAGCAACACGGCACTTTTGAGGCATGTTCTCTCAACCCTCGCTAGTTGTCGACTGGCACTGGCTCCAGTGTAAATAGATGCGCGAGAAATCTTACCCGACTCTCGGACACTTTCTCTCGCGACACTCCCTCACAGCTCTCGGAGAGAAAAACTTGCTGGTAGTGTAAACACGCTGTAGAGAAAGTCGCGCGAGAGTAGCCGTCTCTCGGGAGAGTTTAATCTCCAATCTAAACGCACCTTTATAACCAATAGTGCTGATACGGGAGTGTATGTAGTAGTGGAATGCGGAGTATTTTCCGATTTATATTTTTTAAAGAGATCTTCAATTTAGGAATGAAATTAACGGAAATGGCGATGGGCTCCCCTTCAGGCCTCTGTTCATTACCATAATTCATGTGCACTGGAAAAAGATGATTATAAATCAGTGGGACCAGCTCTTTTTTTTTTTTTTTTTTTTTTTTTTTTTTTTTTTTTTTTTTTTTTTTTGTTGTTTAAGAATGGAATGAAGCCGATACTTCTTGTTTTCTTGAGGCTAGGAATCTTTGCTCTTTGGTTTTTGGGTATAGGCAAATGTAAATTTGACTTTACTATTTTATCTATTTTTCACTTTCAGTTGCTTTAATTGTAAATTTTAAGACATTTGTCGGAAAACATGCAATTTCCCATTATTAGGGAGGATTGAATTTACAATACGCCTATAGTAGATTCACAGCCAATCAGGAGCGTCGTAAGGGACCTGGCCTAGACATCAGATGCCCGGTTGATGTGAATCTACTATAATAATCAGCGCTTAATTTTTGCTCTCACAGCTCACTGAAGTAATTACGTGCATGTTCCCACAAAAAAAAAAAAAAAAAAAAACAGGGAGACAGCGAGGTGTTCGCATGAAGGTTTCAGGGAACCCTGTAGTACTGTTAAAAGCAAAATGAAATGCCTCTTATCTTCTCTAGTTCTCTCGCATCAACCCCCTGTTGGGGGCTAGTGACGTCAGGGCGTACATTATTTAAGGTTCTTTGCAGCGTCCCTTTGGCCCCTTTAGTATATTCACGTCAACCTTGCATCTGATGTCTAGGCCAGTTTCCTTATGACGCTCCTGATTGGCTGTTGATAAGCCAATCACAGGGCTGTTTTTTGGTTGTTTTCCCATGGTTTGAATATCGTTCCCTGTTTGGTCCTTGAACGAAAACGTGAGTTGTATTAAATTTCGTATTCATAATCCTATTGCTCTTTGGAAACATCGTTCAATTACAAACAAGCACACACACACACACACATATATATATATTTTATATATATATATATTATATATATATATATATATATATATATATATATATATATATATATATATATATATATATATATATACACAGTAGTACCTCGAGATACGAAAGGCTCTACTTACGAAAAACTCGAGATACAGAAAGCCAATGCGAAAAATTTTACTGCTCTACATACGAAAAGTTTTCAAGATACGAAAGGTTGTTGCTGTAAAGTCCCGAGATTCGCCCGGACCACCGAGAACAATTTTAAAAACTCCCCACGCCGCCAACTGAGTAAAAAACTCGCCACCATCCTCCCGCTCTCCCATTGTTTCTGATGCTAGTCACCCTATAAGGTCCTGCTCTCCTATTGGTCAGCATCTACCCCTTGTGCTTTAAGTATTCTATTGGTAAAAGGATGCTGTAAATTGAAAAACTTATTCATGCAATACATTTAATAAAAAAAAAAAACATTAGGTAAAAATAGAATAAAGAATAGAAATGAATGGTTATTTTACTGTTTGGTAGTTTCAGTAGTTGAAGAGAGATAATGAAAATTTATGGCTTACTGTGTAAAGTGATTGCTTGTCGATCGCTCGATACTCGTAAGTGCTGGATGTAAACAGAACGTTTGGAAGCTTTTTTTTGTTTTTTGTTGTTTATAGTTAATGGTTACTTAAAATATTATTTTGAAATGAGTACAATGCAATACATTTAATAAAAAATTGTGAATTAGATATCATAAAATATAAATAAATCAGACTGCCAACAAATACGTATTTTTTAGAATTCTTCTTCTGTTTTATTATTACGTTACGTATAAGTATGTTCATTATAGCTGTCAGTAACTTGGTATCTCCATTAGTAAAGATAGAATAAAGAATAGAAAGGGAATGGTTATTATACTTTTTGGTAGTTTCATTAGTTGAAGAGAGATACTAATGACAATTTATGACTACTGTGTGCTAGGAAAAATGATTGCTTGGCGCTCGTTCGATACTCGTAAGACGGGTAAGAGCTGAATGTAACAATCGATTGGAAGGTTTGTTTTTTGTTTGTTTGTGTATTATTGTTAATGATTAATTAATAATTATTTGAAATTAGTACATACTGATTATTTATACATTTTATTGGCATATTCTAAGCTTTTAGCTCTTAGATTTAGATGTCAGAATCATAGACTAGGCTACAGTAGCAACCGCTAACATAGGCTAGGCTTATTGCTAAGGGTCATATGCTAAAGTCTTAATATATGCAGTAAAAATGGGGTTGAACATTACATGCAGTTGAATATTACTCAAGTATGTACAGTATTTTGCCTTTTTGGAGTCTCATTTCTTCCGTCGGATCGGCGTT
>NC_061097.1:25717739-25730239 GCF_015104395.2 Macrobrachium nipponense
AGGTGTAACAATTATACAAAAGGTTTTAGATTGATTCGAATGGTCGTGGGAGCATAACTTTTGAAATTGGGTTTTGTGATGCGGTTATTTGGTAATGGTATATTGGACAGTTTGCCTAGGATATCACATAAATTGCTATTGTTCAGAAGGCTTTATTTTATGGGAGGGCTCATGCGATTCTGATGTATAGTGTTTGCCTTTCAAATGGATTGTTACCGTTCAGTGCGGAATATTATGCCTTTGGCAAAATAAAATGACACGGTTTGGTGTGTGCTCTGTGGTTCTGATTTTCTGTTCAGTGGAGATTTGGAGCTTTGGCCTAAAAAACTGACCGCGGTAATATAGGTTTGATAAACCTGAAATGTATAGTAGGTTATGCTTATGCATTAGTAGCCTATGATTATTGTTTTTCCTTGCGTAAACTTCGCGTGTGCTTTTCTGTCATTAAACGGTGATGTCATATCCAAGTATTATATTGTTTTTCGTATTCTTGACCAGATAGAACGGATAACTGGATAAAGATCCTCCTCTCTTTACCTTGTGTTGGCAGTGATAAAACGTTTATCTAGAAATGCTATTTTTATTAAAAATAAACAGTCTTTTATATAGTTGTCAAGATTTTCGAATGGATGTCAGTTCATACCAACTTTTTTTATATATAAATATTTATTGTAAGATAGCAAGCGTCCCGTGGACGCGATTCCCCCAACCGTTACACAACTTCACGCCAGTAACACTTGCGAGTGAAGGAATGTTTACCTCACGGGAGAATCTGTAGATACAGTCGATGTGTAAATAACCATTGCAAGCAAAGGGGAAGTTACGAGCGTTACTTACCAAACCTTATTAACCGCTCCCGCAAGAAGGTTATGTAAGGATTTTAACATACCATGGTGGTTTAATTAGAGAATTCATTTAAGCTAACGAATACGGTGCATCATTTAGATTATTTCTTCTTTTAATTAAAATTTGGTTTTTTACTTTGCCATTCCATGTAGGTTATCATCACCTTCATTTACAAGACATTAATAAGTTATTTTTCATTCCACTGCAGACGCTGAATAACCAAAATAGGTTCCAGTGCTTGGCTTTATCCCTGAATTTCATAATCTATCCACCCATCTATTTAGATGACATAGTTTCATCTCGGTGTTATCAGAAAGTCTTTTTAACAATCGGATGTATGTAGCGACGTTCTTGGAGTTTTTGTTATACTAAATCTCCCAGTCGCCTGTATAATGTCTTTCAGTAGCAGACATTTCCTTTGTGTGCAGGCTAGACACACGAAGATCTTGTACAACAGGGTAGTTGTTACCAAACGAAACTAACTTGTTTCGTGCGTTAGTTTCTTAGTTCGAAAAATTCTTAATTTTTAAGCAGAAGTGTCTCTTAGTCGAGCGTCACACCGCTTTCTAACCTCAGTTGCCTAATACTATTTCGCTTCCCTCTGAGTTTCACTTTACTAATAAATGTGCAACTAATCTCTCTCCTTTTATTCTCTCTCTTCTGTCCTTAGCCTAATCTTTATTCCTTCACATATTTCATCTTTTATTGATTTCATTCTATCTTTAATTGCCTTTACTCTTCAACTTTATTGTAACTTTTAGAAGCTTTACTTGATATGTATTCAAAATAATTTTGCAAAAATTTGAGAGTGCCATACTTCTCTTGTATAGTTTGTTTAGACAGTCTTATGAAAAACTCTTTTTTTAATTTTGGTTTCACAAATGTATCCCCCCACCTTCCATAATGTTGGAGTATTTACTTCTTTCATTTTTTTAAAAAGTGCCATAATCTTTCAAATTTCTCCATGAAGTCGTCCCTCTCCAATAATGAAACATTTAACTTCCATATTCCTCTACCTATTTTACAACGATTATTAAGCAGAAATCATTTATTTAATCATATTATAGTCTGTTAAAGATAATGGAATATTTTTACAATTCTTAATATTACTATACAAGTGAGTCACATACACACGGTCAATTCTTGAAGCATAATTACCTAGAATGTACGTAGTATATTCGGGAATATTGTTCAATGAAAACCAAGCGTCTTTCAATCCCAAATGCTGTACTAAAGATTTAAGACCTTTTGATATATACCTCTCATTACCTGTACGAACAGCTTTACCCGAAAGTACGCAATTGAAGTCACCAGCAAAAATCAAAATTTGATATGTTGTTCCTTAAATAATACAAGATATCCACAGAGAACAAGTTCTCCCTCTCTCTCTTTTTACTTGAGCCTAATGGTGCGTATACATTCAAAAAGGAGAGGTTTCATATCATTATACCGTATCCTCGTAAATAATATGTTTCCAGTGTCATCCTTTTCACTGTTAATAACTGAAATATTTGACTTTTTATTAAACAGAAAACACGTACCACCTTTAAAGCTAGTAGGCATATTCATTACAACCTCAAAGTAGTCCTCTAATTATTTTATCCTATTCACACTCTAATATTATGTTCTTGAAGGTATAATACATCAATTTTATATTTATCAACTAACATCTTTACTTTCAACGTGTTTTTTAAGCTCATTTAAACCACAATTATTTAATGAAGCAGTGGACTAAAGCCATTTTTAAGGATATATTAAAATAAATGCATACTAATTATTTACCTATTTTAACCAGTCTTAGAACATTTATTTTTACCATTACAGTTATCATTATCATCATGTTTGTGTTTACCCAGAGTTCTGATCACTAGAAAGACCATGATCTACTACATTATCAACAAACATATCCTGGCTTTCATTTAAGGGTTTGACAACTCAGAAAAAAACAAAACATTCTCCTTCGCTATTATTAGATACTTTTAAGCATTTCTGCCCATTGTCCCTTTTTAATGGTAGCTTGCCATTGTCGTACTGGTATTTGACTTTTGATCTCCGTTCCTATTCTTATTGCCCTTTTCTTTAGTTTCTATTGTTGCCTTTCTTTTCACTCCCTATTAAGGTTTCCTCAGGAATTTTAGTATTCCTCATAGACTCAACATCCATCCATTTTCACCTTCACCCTTTTCTTCTTTATCAACTTCTTTTTCCGTTGTATCAGCTCGTCTTCTTCACTGTTGACTATTTCTTCGGTTACTATTTGCATGTCGTATACCACCTTTTTTTCCTTTATTATTTCTTCATTGTGCACTTCTTCTTCTTCTTCTTGCACAACTTCATCAGAGATAACTGCAAACGAGCACATAATTATCTCGTCGCCACTGTCTTCACTCATTAAATAGTCTTCATTCTCTCTTCTAATCCTTCTCTTCTTATTTTTTTACCTTCTTGGTTTCCCTGAGTAATTCCTCTCGGACCGTTGTCAGCTTCACTATTTGTGTATACATCATTTTCTCATCTTCACTAATATCAATTCCTCTTTGGCTATCACTTACCTCTTGTCCCTCAGTGTTATTTCCTTCTCTTGTTTGTTCTCTATTATCACCATTATCCTTCTCTGATTTATTATCATTTCTTTGCCTGCTTATGTCAGGAAAGTCTTTTTCATTCCACATAGTAGTTCCTTCCATAATATCGATGTTACAATCTTTAACTAGATGGCCTGCTTGTCCGCATCTGTAACAGGTTCTTTTCTGCCCATTATATAATATACTTAAGTTAAACCCAGACACACTTATCGATGAGGAATTTTATCTCTAATATTCATCTTTATTGTCCGTATCCCATTCAGCAGGCCTTTCAGGGTTCCATACTGAATCTGTTGCTTCTTATTGAATCCACTTTTCCATATCTGCTCATAATGTTTTATTATCAATTCATCAGACAATTCAAAGGGTGCATTCCTTACCGACACATATGTATACGAGGTACTTATATTCACAACTTTCACACTATCTACCTCATTTATCTTTATATGCTTATCCTCATATTGCCTTGCTATTTCCAAGACTTTGTTCTCTGAGCTGAACTTAACTACTACTTTATTCCTGCTGACATTCTGTACACCCAAAATGCCAGCAATATCAAGTTTCAATTCTCTGAATATCACAATACATACATTTTTCGATGGACATATAACCTCCCAGGAATTGTAGACCAATGGAGTCCTTTCTCCTTAAAAGGCTTGCAAACAAATCCATGTTGTTTTTAGTACTGTCTCATAAAACAACAAAGAGAACAGGTAAAATTTATCATAGAAAAAGGACCTCGGGGTAAAAACAAACGTTTCCAAATACCCTGTCTATTTTAGTCTCTATTTGGCACTATTCCCGTACTTTATAAAGTTTCCACCAGAGTCTGTGTACACACATCACTTCACGACGCTCCATGCATTGTTATCAGTGCTTGAGTACATTATATCAATAAATAAACCGGCCAAAGTACAGAGCGAAAGTAAACCCAGGATCCTATGACAATGTCTTCCTCGATGAATAGTGTCACTCCCAAACCTTATTAAGTCCAAGTTCAGCCCCGATAGGAATGCGGGGTAAGAAGTGGTGAAATGTAAAATGTCAAAATACTGGGCAATGTAACTGAGGCAATATTCTCAACAGGAATGAGAGAGAGAGAGAGAGAGAGAGAGAGAGAGAGAGAGAGAGAGAGAGAGAGAGAGAGAGAGTTTATTAGTGGCATTCAGAGATTACCCGGGCAGCGCTGGGTTGGTCAGCTAGTATATACATATATATATATATATATATATATATATATATATACTTATATATAATATATACATACATACATACATACATATATATATATATATATATATATATATATATATATATATATACATACATATACATACATACATATATATATATTATATATATATATATATATAGATATATATATATATATATATATATATAATATATATATATATCTATATATATATATATATATATATATATATATTACGTACGTAAACATACTGAGTCTGAAATTAACCACGCTTATGGGGGCTTCCAAAAGCTCCGAAGTATCTGATATAATGCATTCCTTTACGGCACTGTCGTATGACGTGCTGATATGAATCTTAACTGTTAATTAATAGTGGGAAATCATTCTTCGGCTCTCTAGCATCCTTCACTCCTATCAAACAGCAGATAAAAAAGTTAATACCCGAATAGCCTATTGTGTCAGTCAGCGGACAGGTAATAACTCGTTGACGTACGACATCACGCATGGGGGAAAGATATGGACATTTGGTGTCATGGAACTAATAAAACACTTTCGTGTAAATCATTCTGTATTTTGCTCCAGAAGTAATCGAAGTCAGATGCCAGTATTATGAGAGGAGGTGAGAACAAAAAGGCATACAAGAAAGAAATGACTTCACGTAAATACACAGAATTCACATTCATTATTAACAACGGAAATTAAGAAATCCAAACAGATTCCACATAAAACAGAACGAACAACTCATTAAATTGATAAAAATAAGGTATAAATCATGACGTATTAGAGCCTTCTTAAACTTGTCAGCTTGGGAAAAATAATTTAAGATAAAAGACCCTTTTCACATTTCACAGTATTAGCTAAAAACCGTCATTCTTGGAGCGATAGACGACTTGCTACTTCGAATTCTTCAAAGTAAATAGCACGCACTACCTTTTGTGACAAGGACACTAATGACGAGAGTGAGAGTTTCCTGTTGAAACAAAGTATAAGAAGAGAGCGAAACAGTATATTTTCTAATGTTTGTGTATGGTGTTTTTACGTTGCATGGAGCAGGTGGTTATTCAGCAACGGAACAACGGCTTTACGTGACTTCCGAACACGTCGAGAGTGAACTTCTATCACCAGAAATATAAATCTTTCACCCCTCAGTGGAATGGCCCGAGAACCTGGATATAATCTTTATTAGAGGTTCTGCCTGTTTCTCCCTGTTTAGATCTCTCCTTTCTCCTGGTTTGAAAAGCGGAGAGAGATATTCCACCTTGGACCCCTCCCAAAGAGCTCGAAGCCATAAGCCACGTGAAGTTGATGTCTATCGTGGAGAGGAAGAAGGTGGAATTTCGCTTAGCTTTACAAACCAGGAAGAAGGAGAGATTTGAACTGGGAGACGGAACCTTACGTTAAAGATTATGGCCACCTCACCTTTCCGACAAATGACCTCATATGATACTTGCATATATATATATATATATATATATATATATATATATATATATATATATATATATATATATATATCACCATAACGTGACTGGAATATCTTGAAGTAATAAAAGTCCACTTATGTAAAATATATACAAAAAATACATGAAAGACGGAGCTTTCGTCTACTTGATCAGTTAGACCTCATCAGCTGTACTGATTATTCCTTTTCAAAAAATATACAAAGTAGTTACGAAGGACAGGCAGACTCTGGAACAGTCTCCAGAAGAGGTAGTTCAACCACGACGATCGGCTAGTCTTTTGGCCAGACATTTGAACGAGGGAATAACATGATTGAGATAGTTTGTTTTGGTTGTTATCTCCCTTGGAGACGGTTCCAGAGTCCTGCCTGTACTTCGTAACTTTTTTGTATATTTTTTTTTAAAGGAAAATCAGTACGGTGCTGAGATCTACTGATCAAGTAGACGAAAAGCTCCCGTCTTTTATGTATTGTTAATACACATTTTACATAAGTGGACTTGTTACTTTATATAATATATAAAATAATTAAATAATAAATAAATAAAATAAAAATCATAATAATAAAATAATAATCATAATAATAATAATAAAATAATAATAAAATAATAATAAAATAATAATAATAATAATAATAAATAATAATAAAATAATATATAATAAAATAATAATAATAATAAAATAATATATCAAATAATAATAATAATAAAATAAATAATAATAATAAATAAAATAAATAATAATAAAATAATAATAATAATAATATAATAATAATAATAAAATAATAATAAATACTAATATATAATAATAATAATAATAATAATAATAATATCATAATAATAATAGCATTACCATTGGCTACTAAATTAATACCAAATGAATATCAGATATTCTGTAGTTACACACTCAGTGCTGAGTTGTTGCGAGTCAAAAAGGAAACAACGTTGTGAGTAGTTTCTTAAAACAAGAAAAAAATCACCCTTGAAAGTTTGAGGCTAGAAGTGGCGAATACCTCAAGAACCAACCACCATACAACTGATTCGTTCTCACGGAGCTCAAATGTTCTCTTCTGACTCGCAACAACTCATATATTTTTACATTTTGTACAAGTTCGTTTTAAATAGAACAAGTTAATAATACAAGTTAATGAAACCAGCACTACATCAGGGATTTTTCCCTATTACTGCATTTGCGAGATGAAACTACATTACTTGCATGAGATAAACTATACTTGCATAACAGAATGCGCTCTGGGTAGGGAAATGCCATGGCTCGAACAGTTGGGACCCATCACCTCTTCCAGTATTTCAAGGTATTGGTCGGCGTTGAATCTTCCCTGTATTTCTGCCAGCTCACCCAGGGTGTATAAGTTAACCCTCCCCATCACGTTACAGGTAACGTGGGCCGTCTTCTGGCTGTTCGTAGATGTCTCGCTTGAGTATCTCGTATTATTGCGTCGCCAACAGTGCAACTGTCCGTGCGAGGTCGACGCAAATGTTTTCTCATCAGAAAAAACAACTCTTGCCCAGAAACCTAAGTCTTCGTTGACGTACTGCCGGGCAAATGGAGGCGGTTTATCCGATGTCTCTCCTGTAATTTCTCTTTACGGCAGGAACTCTGTGTGCACTCCAGCACTGTGGAGACGACGTCGTACCGTTTCACTGGAAACTTGCAGTTCAAGATTGTCTCGTATTTCACATGCATTTGTGAAGGGATTTGCCGTTACTTCGTTCAGAATTCTCCTGTCATCTCCGGGAGGTAGTTTTTCTTGGAGCCCCAGGTCTTGGCCTTGTCGCGAAGATCACCTTCCTCTTCCCATCTTCTGCACCACTTATATAATGGTTTTTCTTGTTAATCCAGTTTCTTGTGCTATATCAGACACTGAGAGTCCAGTCTCTCTCATTCCAATAATTCTCCCTCTTAGTACGATTTTCTCTTGCGCAGATTCCATTTCAGACGAGAGGTGTTTTTTCTTCCGTGAGTTAGTTCCTTTATGGTCTTTGGTTGTGATGGTAACTCGCTTGTCGACTCGGTTAGAGAATTCGAAGCATTTAATTGAGCTATTGGAGGAGATGATGAAGTGGTGGAGGCAGGAAGAGAGAATATTGGCCCTCGCTTGGCAGGTCCTATGTATATTGGTAACACGGATACAGAATATTCATGGTTTCCCAGAAGCCTAAAGCCCTTCACGGTAACTCTTCAATATCTTTTGCACAACGCAAACAACCCACATATTGTCTCAAGGTTGTTGTAAGCTCACTTTGTTAGATAGCGTCTTTTATCGTAGATAGCCAAATCCCATGATTACAAGAAGAGCTCGCAAAAACGTTTATTCTTCTGTCGGTAAGGGCAAGTCATAATATTATGACGACAGAAGTTGAACAGACGGTTTTTTTCTCGCCTCCATGATGAGAAAATAAACCTGCAGAATAGGATCAGAGTTCTATTATTTTCCTTAACTCTTGGATCCCAGGCCTAAGAGCGATCATCCTTCAGCACACCATGTCCGAATGGGAGATATTCAGAAAATTCAACATCGTCTACAATCATGTAGCCTCCGTCCCCAGTAGACGACAAGATGTCATCGCCAACGATGGTGGATGGACTGGACTACTGATACTGTAACAGAGGGAGGAAACATTTTTTGGTAGCGAGATGAATTTGTTCAGAAAAATCTTAATAAAACTAAGATATTGTTGTTGGTTGAAGTGTAATGTGCTTTTCATTGAGACTCAGCAATAGTTTGTTTTTGGTCATATCTTATTATATCACATTTTATAATAAATGGTTTATTTTTCAATCAATTGCGTATCCTTAATTATAGGGTGCTGTAATATTTGTCCCTTAATTACGTAAACGTTAAAATTTTACTAATATCAGGTTTGGACGTCAAATAATATATATATATATATATATATATATATATATATTATATATATATATATATTAGAGAGAGAGGAAGAGAGAGAGAGAGAGAGAGAGAGAGAGATCTATATATATATATATATATATAATATATATATATATATATATATATATATATATATATATATATATATATATATAAGGATATAATCTCATTATTACCTGATACATTCTTAACGTTGGAATTCACACCTGCAGAACGAACGCAAACAAACAAAAACGCACATGCTTGCCATCGATAACTGTAGACGTATGCCGAGCAGTTAAAATCATGCACAAAAGTACGATTATTTAATCCAATGAATTTCGGTTGTTACCAAACAAACGTCCAATCATAAGGAAGAATCGACTCCCATAATAACCCCTATGACAAGTCAAGACCTATACCCCCATTATACTACTTAAGAGGGTAATGGCGCCCCTTCTGACACCAGCCACACTCTCAGCTCTATTACACTGTCTCCCCTTTCCTTCTGCCTCCTTCTTGCTGTTGTCCTCTCTCTTATAACTGTCTCTTTGTTTCTCCTCCTTCAGTGTCTTCTAGACCTATGGAGGTCTTTCTCTCCTCAACTTATGCTTTCTTTATTTCTTCATGCTTAATTTGAGTTACGTAACGTCATACACGATCTGAAGCTAGTTGTCTTTGTAATAATAAGAATGGGGAATGCGGCATATTGATATTACAATTAAAGAGTAGTTAGGTATGCTGTTATTTGATAGACAAGGCTTTTACTGGTAGATAGCTAAATCCCATTATTACAAGAGAGCGTCTTGAAAACCGAGTTAATTCTTCTGTCGGTAACAGCAAGTGATGATATTATTACAACTAAAGTTGAACAGACGGGTTTTCTCGCCTCCATGATGAGAAAATAAACTTACAAAATAGATTCAGCTGTATTATTTTCCTTAAAGGAGAAATTAGAGGGAGGGAGCAGAAGTTATAAACGTGTGCTTGAAAGGGTGGTGTGAAGGTGGAGGGAAAAATGTTGGGGGAAGACGTGTGGAGGGCGGTGGCCACGGTGGAGGGGCGGGTTTCATCGTACGTCTGGAGGCACAGTTCCAGTGTTACCAGATCACATCCACCCTTGTGGCTGAAATGTGTTTACTAATATATGTGGCCGACTGTACGTATATAGCTTTATGTTTGTCCTTAGACCGTATTTTTTGTGTTAAATTACATCCGTTTTTCCCAGAGATCACTCGCTAGTGGAGAAACTTCCTGGTATTCAGGTAAAAGATAAAAAAAAAATTCTGCTGAATCACCTCTGCTTGAATTGACTTTACTTTAGATAGATTATCAGAGAGATTCATCCACTACTGGTTGGGCGTGATTAAAATTAGCAACAATAAAAAATGCGATATTTATAACTTCCGTATCCACGATATGTATACTTTTTAGGGCTTTGTTCGCGGAAAACCGTTATATTTCAGAGTGTCGGGAAGGATTAAAATTTCATTTCCCAGCAAAGTCTTTTTACACGCACTAAGACATTCGAGGGTGCATGCTTCTCGAGATTTTGCGTGCAAAGTACGACTGCGGTTGTGGGAGAATTCTGTTGGGTCATTTGAACATGTTTACGATTTATGAGACAAATGTATAGTTCCTTTATATAAGTTATTATTTGATTAACTGTCTCATTTTTGTTCGAAACGGATTTTACTATGTTTGAAGGTTTATAGGATTTTCCTTTGATAAACACGCCTTATTTTTCAGGATGTAAGATAATATTTTGTATACCCCTAGATGGATCTTACAATTACACTACATACAGATCAATGTTTTTTATAACTATAGAGGTATCTGTAAGCGCTCGCTTATCCGGACTTCTCATTAGGGAAGTTCGAACAACAGACGGTGAGTCCGTAAATACAAGATATGCGTGTACTAAAGAAATAAAACAAGATATTCTAATTTTTACGGCGCGTACAGTTGGGCTTAATCCACCAGTATTTATTATAACTTAATGTATTAAACAAAATTAAACGAAAACCTGCTCTGATTACTTATACGGTCGTGTGTTTCATAGGAAAATCCTTTTTAATTCAAAAAGATATTGGTATGAACCAACATCGCTTTTCCCCACTCTGCTAGAGTCGCTTATTGTGTGGAATTTGCTATGTTTTGAACACTTCGGCAGTTTTTGACTAACCTTGACCGCTTGACTAGGTGACACAGTAACCGAGTTTGCTTGTTTGATTCTAAACGGCTACTGTTTCTATTTCTTTTGTAATAATTAGGATCCTTCTCTTTATTACCATCGGCAACGTATTGTGTGTTTTTAGCATTATGTTGCTGGTTACGTATAAAGCAATGAATGACGAACTATTAGGACTGAGCGATTACTAATAAGACAAGTTATCTCTACTGTATTCAATATTAACTGTTTGTACTTCATTCTTTGCTAAAATTTGAAATAGTGAGGGATCCTGGTCAGCGCATTTAGCCTGATGAAAGTTTTTTACAGACATGTTATTCCTTGCAATCCAGCATATTTTTAAAGTTTGAGTTTGAGTCATTGAGGTTCGATATTTTATATAACTCAAAACTCAAGGCTAAACTGCGATCGGGACTTTGCAAAGGAGCATTTATTGTCATGACCCGAAATAGTGTTACCTCTAATTTATATAGATTTGTACGGGTGTTCCACTTGTTTTTTTTGTGTGTTTTCTAATCACTACGGTGCTTAACGACCCTATCCATGCATCTGTATAAATACAGACGTCCACTGCGTAAACGCATATTCACTGTTTAATATGATTTGTTACGTAAGGGATTAATAATCACCCAAAATGATAAAAATTAACATAGTATATGATTATGATATTTCAGTAGAACTTCTGGAAACAGACACTCAAAGATAAAAACTCGCAGTAGCGAAATCTCAATGATATAGATAATTTCTGTAAAAAAGTAAGATTAAGAATGTCTCGTAACTTCAGCCACAGGAATGGAACGAAATTCGACCTGCAAAGGAAACACTCAAAGTTACTCCAAATGAATAAAAAATTGTACTTAGCTTGCTTTTTGTGGGAAGTCACGGTGTTCCGATAACGACACACGGCCTCGGTCCTCCTTCTATTTAGCGGACGACCTGGTTTGGCTTCAGTTTCCCCCGTGCGCGTTGTTTCGATGATTCGAGCCCTGAAAATCCGATGCTGCAGACGCGTTCGGTTTGTTTCTTGCAGTGCCGGAAACGCTCATAACGATGTTTTCTTGAATGATTCTAATGAGAGACGAAGCTTGCGTTGTCGTAGGAAAAGACACGTCGGTTTTGTTTCTTGAAGTTATTCACTAACAATGATACTAGTTGCTTGAAGAATCTCTTGCTTTCGTCGTCGTTAAAGAGTTCTTGTTGTTTTCTGAAGTCGCTCACGAACGATGACTATGTTGCTTGAAGAATCTGCTGCTTTCGTCGTCGTTGACTTCTTATGATCACATGATTTATTATTCTGGTTTTTTCTTCGTAGGACGT
>NC_061097.1:25742739-25753425 GCF_015104395.2 Macrobrachium nipponense
ACTACAAGGCAGCAGTTTCCAGAGTTATTGGCAGTGGGCCTAGCCTTTTACTAAAAAGTATGACTGCAAGGCAGCAGTTTCCACAGTTATTGGCGGTGGGCCTAGCCTTTTACTAAAAAGTAAGACTACAAGGCAGCAGTTTTCAGAGTTATTGGCAGTGGGCCTAGCCTTTTACTAAAAAGTATGACTGCAAGGCAGCAGTTTCCACAGTTATTGGCAGTGGGCCTAGCCTTTTACTAAAAAGTATGACTGCAAGGCAGCGGTTTCCACAGTTATTGGCAGTGGGCCTAGCCTTTTACTAAAAAGTATGACTGCAAGGTAGCAGTTTCCACATTTATTGGCGGTGGGCCTAGCCTTTAACTAAAAATTATGACTGCAAGGCAGCGGTTTCCACAGTTATTGGCGGTGGGCCTAGCCTTTTACTAAAAAGTATGACTGCAAGGCAGCAGTTTCCACAGGTATGACAGTTGGCCTAGCCTTTTACTAAAAAGTATAACCGCAAGACTGCAGTTTCCACAGTTATCAGTGGGTGGACGTAGCCTTTGACTAAAAAGTACGACTGCAAGGCAGCAGTTTCCATAGCTATTGGCTGTGGACGTAGCCTTTGACTTAAAGTCCACCTGCAAGGCAGCAGTTTCCATAGTTATTGGCTGTGGGTCTAGCCTTTTACTAAAAAGTAAGACTGCAAGGCAGCAGCTGGCCTTTTAGTCGCCTGTTACGACATACAGGACCTACGGTGGTAGTATTCTTACACCCCTACCACAGGATCAGTATTCGCGCCTGCAAGTATCCGTTAGCAATTTTTTTTTACATCGATCTTATAAATTCAATAATCTGGCACCATTAGTCATATGGAAGTTTGTATTTACGAAAATATCTAATGAGAATAAGTAACAAGGGCATTCCCATTGAGGTGTTAGAGATGTGTATTTCTGGTGATAGAAGTTCACTCTCTATGTGGTTCGGAAGTCACGTAAAGCCGTTGGTCCCGTTGCTGAATAAACACTGGTTCCATGCAACGTAAAAACACCATACAAACAAAAATAATAAGTAACAAGGTCAGATACATGTGATTCACTAATGGTTATAGATCTCTTCAAAATACCCATGAACTTGATCTCATTTTAATACTAACACAGAAAAACAGTATTCACGAATTGTCCAAATAACTTCGGGAGCGAATGGTAAAGCTTAAGCAATCATGGCTACCTTTATTGGGTGACTTTGATAATTACAAAGCGAAAATACCCTTTCATAAAACTGTTGGCTTGAGCCTTGTCCCTGAAATAAGAGTTAACAGTATTAAACGGAGCTTTGCGAAATATCGCCATATGGCTTCCACCCGAACTGCAATTTTGCAGTCATTAGGTTTTATACCTTGATTGGGCAGATAGATCTATGTGATGCAGTCCTCTCTCTCTCTCTTCCTCTCCTCTCTCTCTCATCGTCTGCTCTCTCTCTCATACCAGAGACATTAAATGGGTTGGATAGGCACGTGTATCAGTCCCTAAATCGTTGAGACAAGCAGCTCTCATTGAAATAAAGACAACGCGAATTTTTTGTATGGTATTTAGTATACATATTATTTTAGCTGTTTCATATTTGGTATTGTTTGACGTGTAACCTTTCACATACTGCATATTGAGTATCAGTTTTTAATTGGTTTTAGAATGTTTTTTCTCTTGACATTCTTCAGTATTGTGTTCTTGTGGTCTCTGGTGGGATTATCAGGCACCATTATATCAAAATAATGTGTGCGTAAACTTTGCAATTTGGTTCTAATATTTTGGAATACGAAAGGTTCAGATTGCTATAAGTGGTGTATTTTTGCAAACTGCTTCGATTGTACAAGTGCATAGGCTCCATAAGCACTTAGGGTATCGTTCTAAAGATGTTAATGATTTTCACTATGAAATGACAAGTTTTTTTCTGATCGATGCTTTTAGATGTGTGTAGGTTTTTTAACTAATTTTTTTAAAGTGATTTTACATAAGAAGCTTTTCCATTTGTTTTGAAGTAATGTTGACGAATTTTTCATGTATTTACGCGGCGAGAAATGGTTGATTGAACCACTGCTCTTGTTTCGCTCAAGTCGAACAATAAAGAAAAAGGGGTGGCGGGGGGGGGGGGGGGGGGGGGGGGGGGGGTGGGGGGGGGGGGGGGGCGGTGGGAGAGATTGGAATCACAATGGGAAACCATTGCAAGAGGTTGGGGTAAGTCTTAGGGGACGAATAGAGAGCAATAAATTACTGAGGTATGTACACAGATAATGCACTTAGGATTTATTGGGATTTATTGCACCCTTGGTCAGGTTATGGGAAGCGCTCAGTTGCAATAATATTCTTCTCGTCTAAAACCTTTAGCAAAACCGTTCATCTTTGTTTTTTGCTTTATAGTTCATTCTTCGAATTATCTCTACTCTAATCTTACCCCCATTTGTTAATTTGCCTCCAAGTTTAAATCGAAGTCAGCCAATTTCTCACCCATATTAATTAGAGAAATGGGAGCAATAGAGTAAAAGTCAGGACTTACAGATGCAATATTTTATTAATAGCCTTAATAAGATTCAAGGCTTTTTCAGCCTGGTTTCCCTTAACTTTCATATTCTTATATTTCCAAGTGTCCAACTTTCCCAACATTGTCACAATTTTCACCAATCTCGGCTGCTTTTCTTCTCTGTCCCTCTGTCCACATTCACTGACAAACAGTTAAATAACCCACAAATATTGCCCTGTATTTTCTAACGTTTATTCTATTTCTTCCATTTCTCCATCTCTAGACACGCCAGGTAGGCACTAAACGTTACACTGTTGATATGAGCTGCTCTCAATCAAGTACAACAATTCTGATATAGATTCTAATAAATTAACATCTCCGCTACAAATCGCAACTGTATCCATCAAAAATTGATTACAATTCCATAAACATAATTTTTCCTTTACTCTTCATCACCTCGCAATACTCTTTTTGATAAATCACATTAAAGAGGTAACATTACTACCTAAATCCCTAAACCTTAATTTGTCATCAGTCCTTGTCAGGAATCCGAAGACATTTTTCCCTGGTAAAGATAGCAACTGCTTATTTGTGATTAGGTATAGTAAAACAATTCAAAAATTTAGAAATAATGTTATTACAAATTTTAATATATTAACACCACTATGGATTATGAAATTAAAGATAGATGATTGAAATAAGAAATAAACAAATAACGAACAAAAATATTAAGTAACTTATCTGTCTGACACCCTTTTAATATCAATTACCAAAATAAATCACCAAATGTCTTGTTACGAGTAAATACCTCAGCAATTGCTCAAGAAAAATAAACCTTAGAACACAGTACATAACACAAGTCACTGTTCATGGGTCTCTATGACATTTATCATACGCTAGATAATACACCACACCAATTTGAATTTCGGATTCAGAGTCACTTATATAACGTTATGCTTCAATGTAACGAACGGGAACCTGTGATAATATAGTTCAAGTATTTCAAAAAGTGCAGTAATTGCTCCGGGATTGTTTAAGGTCATGCACTGTTTCCCCAAGGGTCGAGGATTACCCTAGCTGAAAAAAAAAGGAAAGAAACATACTTTGTGAAATTTAACTACACTTATGATTAACACTACACTTATTCTAATAACTTAATTCGTAAAGAATTTTAATTAGATACGCACTTACAGACAATTTTAAATACACTTTTAAAGACTTAAAAATTTTAAAGATAAACACATTTCACAAAAACTGATATAACAATATTCCGTATAAACACAGGCAGTTAATCCACTTACTGCACGGCTAGGTGATTATAACGTGACTAAAGAAAATACAAGATTTATTTTTCCAAGTCTATTATGGAACGGAAAAATACAAGGACAAAATCGTTAACAGAAACTTCGCAAATACTGTAACTTCAAATCCAGTCAATAGATGGTGTTACTAACATTATGAAATTCCCTGACAGTCCTACTTTCACAAGTGCTGTATTCCTCAGTTGGCGTGATCGGTATGGTCTTGACTTGCCACCTCGGTGGCCGCGAGTTTGATTCTTGGGCATTCCACTGAGGACATCATACAAACAAACAAACAAAACCCTGCTGTATACAGTCCCAGAGGGTAAGTGTTGTTGTGCCCTTATATTATTTCAGTCGTCCACAACACTCATTATGCGGACCTTACACACCCTAGCCATCCTCAGTAACAATATCACCAAATTGGAACACCATTTAATTAAATATAGAATTCCCTCAGTGGCGTTTAATTCAATACTACCTGCCATTTCCGGTAGTCTGTCTACTTTGTCATTTTAATCCATTACATCAGATTGTTACATAAAATTTGACTGTCTTGCGTACTTGTATTTCCATTAACTAGCAGGTTTTCAATAGCTGTTTCTGTCTTCAGTTATCACTTCCACAAACGCTCTTGTTTCCACCTTGATTTCTGACCCTCTTGCGTCATTCAGAGTTACCTACGTCACTCGTGTTTTCTACAGTCAGCGACTTTTCGAAATCCTGTCCCCTTCGACACAGGTCGGGAGTTTTCTTCGAACTGCTTCTCTCAATTTGCGTGCTTTTATTCTAAGATCCATTTGCTGAATAACAACCGTGCTGTGGCATTTTAATTGGTTTCCTTCTTAGTTTTGCTGGCGGCTCGGGTTGACTTTTTAATGTTTTCAACGTATCAGATTTTTTTTTCACTTACTTTGTCATCTGAATTTCGGGCAAAAAAAAAAAAAAAAAAAAAAAAAGGCGAAGCGTGTATCCGCGGTAAAAACACGAAATGATTATTGTTTTCACTTGGTGTGTCACAAATCTTCAAAGAATCGCTCGAGAGAGAATTTGTCAGTTTATGTCGGTAAAGTTTCCCACAGAAATCATGTTGAGAAAAATAGTTGATGGCATTACGATTTTCACGTCATTATCCTGGACGCCATATCATATCAAATATTCTTATGGGAAAGTTGATAAAGACTGCAAGAATTAATACCCCTGAGTGAATTTACAAAGGCCGAGATAGTCACTGGTATATACTGCTTATATACAATGAGTATGTGGTGCATTATAATTTGTAATTTTTTCTCAGTCTGATAAACACATTTATAGGAAATTTACAATTTAGCAATGCATATAAAATAACTTCCTCTCTTAAAGCTATATAATTTTTTTTAGTAAATGAATTTAGATGCAAAGGAGGCTTCTCCAAATTAGGTGAGGAATAATAGAAAAACTAGAGCGACAGCGTTTCCTTTGAAGTTAGGGGCATTACGAATTCCCAATGAGATTTTATCTCTCTGTACATTTAGAGGGAAGGGTTAGTGATGTTTCTAGTCCGAACTAGTAGTGTAGTATTATACACACACACTCACACGAGATTTTTATTCACAACGCCTTTCCTTTGTAGTATTTTTTCGTCTGTTCCTGCGAACGACCTCAGTTTTTAACCTTTGAGATCTGAAACTCATGTTTAGGTCATGTTTTTTTTTTGTCTAAAGAAAAAGTAGTTGCTTTCCAGTTTCCTTTGATAGATTCCTATTCAAATTCCTTGTCACGAATCAGTAACGAAAAAGCCCTGTTTGGATATCCGTTCTTAACTGACTTTTGATTTGAATGTTAAGTGCTCATATTTACATGGCACACACCTTGAAGTCTTTGAATACGAAAAGCATCTTTTTTTTTTTTATTCACTTATCATGAAAGGCATATTTTACATTTAAATGATCCGAATCTTACTGTTATTGGATGATTTTGTTTTTCATTAAAGATTTGTCGATGTTTCTAACGGTGATTCATTTCTCTGTCATATAATTGATATAACAGCTTTTCCAAGTTATTTCTTGCAAAAACTGTGTTCAGTTATTCATGTTTTCAGAAACTCACCCCTCCTCTCTCTCAATCTCTCTCTCTCTCTCTCTCTCCATCTTCTCTCTCTCTTCTCTCTCTCTCTCTAACGTTTTTATTTTTTTTAAATACAGGCTGAACATGAGTAACGAAAATGTAATAAGTTTTATTTGTCTATTCGTATACATATAATATTACATAGATTTATTTTTTTTTATTTTTTTATTTTTTTTTGCTTAATGGCACCCAAGAGATTTCAGTGCAATATTCTGCTTTCATGATCAATTAGTTACTCCGATATGGTCACCCTTCTGCAGTCATTCCCCATCATGGTGGGCCGTTGTTAACTGTTCTGAACAGATAATTAGAAAAATTGGAGCCGTATTTTCAAATGAATTCCAACGATGATTAATTTTTATACAAAAAATCGAATGCATTCTTCGTTAGGTCCTGTTATCATTTCACCCCTGGTACCGTGATGGGTTTTAGTGGGTTAGTGTCGTTGCATTGCCACTCCGATGTCGACTACTGGCGGTTTCGCGTCTTCCTCAGGGCGATGGAAAAATCACTGGCTCCGTATCATAATCAGTTCCTACTGCATTGTGGGGTCTGCGGTGGGGGGTTGGGAGGTTGAAACCAACCATTACTTTGGAAGATTGAATTTCTAGTCAGTGGCCCACCCCCCTCTGGTGCTTGCTCCATGGGAATAGGTTTGCATCTATTGTATAATAATAAGAATAAATAATAATAATTAATAAATAATAATAAAATAATAATAATAATAAGAATAATAATAATAATAAATTTCAAGTCAATGGCCCATGTGTTGGCCATTGGTTTTGTCTAGTTGGAATATTTGTTTTCATCTACTACTACTACTACCTACTACTAACTAACCTAACTACTACTACTATTACATACTACTACTACTAATAGTAGGTAGTAGCAGCAATAACTTAAAATAATAACTAATATTAATAATATTAATTTCAAGTCAAATTGGACCCCTTTTAGTGGGACTTGTTCCAGATGTTGAGTTTTTTTAAATAAATAATAATAATTAATAATAATAATAATAATAACTAATAATAATAATGAATAATGATAATAATAATCAATAGTAAAATAAATAATAATAATAACAATAATAATAATAAAAATAATAACAATAGGGACGGCCCCTGATGCCGTCGGTTACGCCTGCTGGATGGGGCGCTTTATCATCCAGCAAGTAAAAACCCTGCACTAAATAAAAACGAATGCAGGAAAAATTTCTCCTCCCATACGAGGTATGATGAAGATCCTGCCACCAACAATTGGACACCCCACCCGAAGCACGACAAAACTCCACGGAAGACAACGCCCCCGAAACGAGATACTCGTTGCAGCCAACCCACTAATCAAGTTAGGCCGGGTACCGTCACCCGCAGCGTAGGCAGAAAACGCCCCATCAATGTAACCGCGCCGCTAAGGAGTGGTCAAGGCGGCTCTGCAGGACTTACAGCATTTGCAACCATCAATGCGTTAGGAAGGTGGCTTGAGACCACGGTTCAAGCCACCAATTGAAAACAAAGACCTACCGCCACCAGCCAACAGTAGATCAGCCATGGGGCAGACGCCCCCTGCTGTCAACCTCCCATAGATTAAAAACGAGGACGGAACACCACTCCAAGATCAGTTCACCCATCAGCTTCCCAGCCCGAGGATTGTTCTGGCAGCTCCAGACGAAAGCTCGCTTGCCTTTAAGAAAAAAAGAGAGAGAGAGAGAAGACGAGAGAGAGGAGGAGAGAGAGAGGAAGAGGAGAGAGATAGACATATATATATATAGATTAATATATATAATATATATTATATATAATTTAATATATATACGTCTATCTCTCTCAGGTGGCCCACCAATAGGGGCTCACCCCTGAATTTAAATTAAAACTAAACAATTATTTTAATTATTATTATTAATTAGTTCATTGTACTTCAACGAAGCAGGCCCTCTCTCAAGTTTACTTTTATTAAAAGTAAATGGCTAACTTCAGCAAGCGTTACACATTTGTAGAAGATTCTTCTTACTAGCTCTCGCCGAATAGCGGCCTTTTTTCCGTGCTACTTAGACAGGCTAGTACAAGCGCCTATGGAGGTCATGATCAAATACAGTCGAAATTGGTGTATATATTTTTTGGAATTTTACAGATAAAACTATGAATACCATAGTTATCAAAGTCATTTAACGACTATATATATAGATATATATTATATAATATTATAATATATATATATATATATTATATATTATATCTATTAACGGGGGGGGGATATATATCATTATATTATATTATATATAGATGATATATATATCATATTATATCGTTAATGACTTTGATAACTATGGTATCATAGTTTTATCTGTAAAATTCAAATATATACACCAATTTCGAACTGTATTTTGATCATGACCTCCATAGGCGCTCTACTAGCCTGTCTAACGTAGCACCGGAAAAAGGCCGCTATTCGGAAAGTAGAGAAGAATCTCTACAAGTGTAACGCTGCTGAAAGTAGCCCATTACTTTTAATAAAGGTATGCTTGAGAGAGGGCCTGCCTTCTTAAGTACAAATAATAATAATAATAATGGAGAAGAAACAAATCCACAGTTATTTGTAAATGTACATATATTTAAGTTTAATTTAAAACAGAAAAGATAGCTTTCGGGGAATCTGTAACGGTTTCCCCTTATTCAATCTCTTTAATAATTCAATAATAATAATAATAATAATAATAATTTAATTAATTTAAATTCAGTGGACCCTATTGTTGGGCCTGTCCCCTGCGAAAATAGGTTTTATCTACTGAAAAATAATAATCAATAATCAAATAATAATAATAATAATAATAATAATAAATAAGTAATTAACTAATAACAATAATAATATGGAAAACTTCAAAAGCAAATTTCTCCCTTTGGGGTCGACCGGGAAACATTCAAGAAGGGAGATTTTGGTTTAGGGTCCTGAAGAGGATTCTGGGTCGAACCGACGAGGGAATCAGACGACCAGTTTTCCGGAGGGACGAAATCTTTTCTCGTGATTCAGGAAGGTGGTTCCTGAAGTGTCTTTTTTTTTTTTTTTTTTTTTTTTTTTTCTTTTTTTTAAAGGAAGGTCTTGAAATGGGAAACTTTATCTTGACAGAGAAACTTCAGCTAATAACTCAAAACGATTCTTTCGAGACCTTTTAAACAAAAATCGTATTTTTCGATTATTTTATTTATTTATTTTAATACTTGATACTGACACAACAACACACACACCACAGAGGAGTTATTTCAAACTTCACATCTTTAATATTTCTTTCTTTTTTTCCTTCCCAGATTCTGAAAGCAAGAAAAACTATACAAGTATGAAAACGAATTCCATTCAGAATTGAACGACCTATTTTTCTCGTCCGTGGTTTGGAAGAGTTTGAAAAAAACGCCCCCCCCCCCCCCTGAACAATGGAAAAGGCAAGGGGGTTTTTTATTATTATTATTATTAGCAGCAGTAGTAGTAGTAGTATTAGTATTTTTAGTAGTAGAGCGTCATATGGTGGAACCAAGCAAAAAAAACAAAAAAAAAAAAGACCTAGAACAAATGCGTGATAAAGGCAAGTGAGTCATAACTTTCCCAATCCCCGGTTTTCGACCTGAAATACATAAATCTTTTTTTAATGTTCCTCGGAAAATACTGGTCAGGCATGAAGATGCTGATCACTAGAAAAACTCCCCCCCCTTTCCCCCCCTTTCCCCCCTCTCCCCCCCCAAAAAAGGCGCGCTCGGCACACACACACCACAACCACCAAAAAGGCACGCCACGTTGGAAAAGCGAGACCAGGTAGCACCCACCCCTTTCATAGATGCTACCAGCTTCTAATCGCCTTTTTGTTGAAAAACCCGGGATTATAACCTTTGAACCAGTTCAGGAGGAGACGTTGAAGGTAAATAACCATCGGACAAGAAAGTTAGTAACGGCTTCTAATGGGGCCATTTTTTTTGTTTTTTTTTTTCACTTTTGAAAAGCCCCCCCAGTAAGTTTAACGTTGCTGAATGACTACAGGACAATTAACCAGTGAAATCCCACGCTAGGAATCTCCACCTGAAGCCTCAGGTTCAATTCCCCCAAGACTGTGAAGGCAGGCAGTCAGTGAAAGATTCAAGGTCTATAACATTTAGGTAGACCAAAGACACCCTTTTCCCGCCTCCCAGCGACAAAAAACTCCCTTTAGTTTTTTAAATGGATATTATTATTTGTTATTGCTTTAACTACTCCGAACTGAATTTTTGGTAGGTGATCGGAATGCCCTCGGTCCAAAATTGTTAGTCATAATAGGCGCGCTTAAGGTAAAAAGATAAAGTTACAATTTTAATTCCTTTGTGCTTTTGTTTTTCTTATGTGTCCAGTATTTTACTGAACCATTCGAAAGCAAACAAATTTAACACGATAGTCAGTTCCAGGTATGTTTGCCTGAAGTATGGATCTTACTAGATTCACAAATCAGTCGATTCATGCACTGTCTAACATTTTACGGAGATATAACAGAGTACCTCTACCTTCACTTGAAAAAGCGGGACGCCATATCCTTGAAAACTAACCAAGTGGAAATTTCTTTAAATAATTAATCCTATGTTCTCACACCCGAATTCTTTTAGGGTTGTCCAATCTACCCCAACCTAACCTAACCTAGGCGGGGCATGGCAAACAAAAGAAACTGGTGGCTGGTGCCAATACTAGCTTACATCTCAAGGAATTAGCGCAAGGTCTCAATTGATTTAGGAGACAGTTAACTGAGCTCACCAATGTTTTGTAGTTTGCAATT
>NC_061097.1:25753925-25772996 GCF_015104395.2 Macrobrachium nipponense
AATTGCAAACTACAAAATTGGTGAGCTCTTAACCCTTAAACGCCGACTGGACGTATTTTACGTCGACATTTTTGTCTCTCGGGTGCCGACTGGACGTATTTACGTCGACATACAAAAGTTTTTTTTTAAAATTCGCGGAAAAATACTTTTAGGCCTACCAGCCGAAAACTCTTGAATCACGCGCCTTGGGGATGCTGGGAGTTCACGGATCAAGGTGTTGTTTTGTTTTACAATCGTTACGCAGGCGCGCAAGTGCGAATTTCTTCTTGCCGCACTAAAAAGTATCTGTGACACATCTCGGAAATTATTTCGTCACTTTGACATAATTTTTGTACCATTTTAAATTAGGCCGTTTACATGAAGTATTATATATGAAAATGTCGCATTTTTATGACAATACAGCAAAAAAATTACTCATGATTGTAGCTTTTATCAGTTTTTTGAGATATTTTCATATAAATAACGATAAGTGCCAAAATTTCAACCTTCGGTCCAACTTTGGACTCTTATCGAAATGGTCAAAAAACGCAATTGGTAAGCTAAAACTCTAATAGTTTAGTAATATTCAATCAATTTAACTTAATTTTGCAACTAATTGGAAGTGAGTCTTAGCACAATATTTCGATTTATGGTGAATTTAATGAAAAAAAATGAAAAAAAAAAATTTTCCTTACGTCCGCGCGGGTAACTCTTCCGAAAAATCATACATGCGATTGTGGTAATGTTTTGCACCATTGTTTTAAATTAGCCGTTACATAAAGTTTTATATATGAAAATGTGCGCAATTTCATGCACAATACAACTAAAAAAACAACCCATGGTTGTATCTTTTTATCAATTTTGAAATATTTTCATATTAAAAATGATAAGTGACAAATTTTCAACCTTCGGTCAACTTTGACTCTACCGAAATGGTCGAAAAACGCAATTGTAAGCTAAACCGCTTATATTCTAGTAATATTCAAGCATTTACCTTCAGTTTGCAACAAATTGGTAAGTCTCTAGGCACACTATTTCGATTTATGGTGAATTTATGAAAAAAATAAAATTTTCTTTACGTCCGCGCGGTAAACTCTTCCGAAAAAATCATACGTGCGATTGTGGTAATGTTTGCACCATTTTAAATTAGCCGTTACATAAAGTTTTTATATATGAAAATGTGCGCAATTTAATGTAGAATTCAATAAAAAATAATTGAAGGTTGTAGCTTTTCTCATTTTTGAAATATTTGCATATAAATCACGATAAAATAAAAGAAAAAAAACCACGTTCAGTCAACTTTGACTTCTTACCGAAATGGTCGAAAAAACGCAATTGTAAGCTAAAACTTCCTACAGTTATATACCAATTTTAAATGTGATCGCAATTTAGTGTACATTACAACTAAAACAGAAGTAACTCGTTACCTTTAACCGTTTTGCGCACAGCGCGATTTGAATACAATTATATATGAAATTTCGTTTTTGCGCTATCATATATCGCATTATTTATATATGATAATGATAATTTTTTTCATTTCTGATGGTTGCATACAAAACTTCAGCCAATGACAAAAAAAAGGTAGCCAAAAATGAACTCTTAATCTTGAAAACTAAGCGCGCTGTGAATTTTGAAAACAATATTTTTTCCGCTTCGGCGCTCACTCTGAAACACCTCCGGCACACGGGAGACATTTTTTTTTTACCGCTTCGGCGTTTAAGGGTTAACTGTCTCCTAAATAATTGAGACCTTGCGCTAATTCCTGAGATGTAAGCTAGTATTGCACCAGCCACAGTTCTTTTGCCATGCCCCTAGGTTAGGTTAGGTTGGTTAGATTGACAACCCTAAAAGAATTCGGGTGTGAGAACATAGAGATTATTTTAAAGAAATTTCCATGGTTAGTTTTCAGGATATGGCGTCCCGCTTTTTCAAGTGAAGGTAGAGGTACTCTGTTATATCTCCGTAAATGTAGACAGTGCATGAATCGACTGATTTGTGAATCTAGTAATCCATACTTCAGGCAACATACTGAACTGACTATCGTGTTAATTTTGCTTTCGAATGTTCAGGAATACTGACACATAAGACAAAAGCACAAAGGAATTAAATTGTAACTTTATCTTTTTACCTTACGCCTATTATGACTAACAATTTGGACCGGAGCATTCCTCACCTACCAAAAATTCAGTTCGGAGTGTAAAGCAATAACAAATAATAATATCCATTTAAAAACTAAAGAGTTTTTTGTCGCTGGGAGCGGGAAAAGGGTCTTTGTCTACCTAATGTTATAGACCTTAATCTTTCACTGATGCTTCCTTCACAGTCATGGGAATTGAACCTGAGGATCAGGTGAGATTCCTAGCGTGGGATATCACTAATTAATTTCCTTTAGTATCAGCAACTTTAAAATTACTGGCTTCATAAAGTGAAAAAAAAAAGACCGCATAGATACGTATAATTTCTTGTCGAGGTTATTTACCTTCAACGTCTCCTGAACTAGTCAAAGGTTATAATCCCGGTTTTCAACAAAAGGCGATAGAAGCTGGTAGCATCTATGAAAGGGGTGGTGCTCCTGTCTCGCTTTTCAACGTGTGTGTGTGTGTGTGTGTGTGCGCGAGCGCGCTTTTTTTGGGTTTTTTTTTGGGGGGGGGAGGGGGGAAAGGGGGGTTCTAGTGATCAGCATCTTCATGCTGACCAGTATTTTCCGAGAACATTAAAAATTTATGTATTTCAGGTCGAAACCGAGGAAGTATGACGCACTTCTTATCACGCATTTGTTCTAGGTCTTTTTTTTTTTTTGCTTGTTCCATATGACGACTACTACTACAAATACTAATACTACTACTACTACTGCTAATAATAATAATAATAAAAACCCCCTGCCTTTTCCTTGTCGCGTTCAAACTCTTCAAACCGGACGAGAAAAATAGGTAGTCAATTCTGAATGAATTCGTTTCATACTGTATATTTTCTTCTTTCAGAATCTGGAAGGAAAAGAGAAAGATAAAGATGTGAATTTGAATAACTCCTCTGTGTGTGTGTGTGTGTGTCAGTATCAGTATTATAAATATAAATAATCGAAAATACGATTTTTAAAGTCTCGAAAGAATCGTTGAGTATTAGCTGAAGTTTCTCTGCAAGATAAAGTTTCCCATTTCAAGACCTTCCTTTAAAAAAAAGAAAAAAAAAAAAAAAAAAAAAAAAAAAAAGCACTTCCAGGAACCACCTTCCTGAATCACGAGAAAAGATTTCGTCACCTGGAAACTGGTCGTCTGATTTCTTCGTCGGTTCGACCAAAATCTCTTCAGGACCCGAACCAGAATCTCCCTTCTTAAATGTTTCCCGGTCGACCCCAAGGAGAAATTTGCTTTTAAGTTTTCATATATTATTATTATTATTATTATTATTATTATTATTATTATTATTATTATTTCAGTAGATAAAACCTATTCGCAGGGGACAGGCCCACAATAGGGGCCACTGAATTTAAATTAATTAATTATTATTATTATTATTATTATTATTATTATTATTATTATTAAGAGATTGATAAGGGGAACCGTTACAGATTTCCCGAAAGCTATCTTTTCTGTTTTAAAAACTTTAAATATATGTACATTTACATAACTGTGGATTTGTTTCTCCATTATTATTATTATTATTGTACTTAAGAAGCAGGCCCTCTCTCAAGCATACTTTATTTAAAAGTAATGGCTACTTCAGCAGCGTTACACTTGGTAGAGATTCTTCTCTACTTTCTTTCCGAATAGCGGCTTTTTCCGTGCTACTTAGACAGGCTAGTAGAGCGCTATGGAGGTCATGATCAAATACAGTCGAAATTGGTGTATATATTTGAATTTTACAGATAAACTTATACCATAGTTTATCAAAAGTCATAACGATATATATATATCTATATATTATATATAATAGTATATATATATATATATATATTATGATTATATATATATATATATATATATATATATATATAGATATATATATATATATAACTATATTTATAATATATTATATATATAAGATATATATAGAATTATATATATAGATATATTATATAATATATATATATATATATATATATATATCTATATATATTATATATATATCTATATATACTATATATATATATATCGTTTAATGACTTTGATAACTATGGTATCTAGTTTATCTGTAAAATTCAAATATATACACCAATTTCGACTGTATTTGATCATGACCTCCATAGGCGCTCTACTAGCCTGTCTAAGTAGCACGGAAAAAGCCGCTATTCGGAGAGTAGAGAAGAATCTCTACAAGTGTAACGCTGCTGAAGTAGCCATTACTTTTAATAAAGTATGCTTGAGAGAGGGCCTGCTTCTTAAGTACAATAATAAAAATAATAATAATAATAATAATTAGTTAATTTAAATTCAAGTGGCCCCCTATTGTGGGCCACTGAGAGAGATAGACATATATATATATATATATATATATATATACATATATATATATATATATATATATATATATATATATGTCTATCTCTCTCTCTCTCTCTCTCTCTCTCTCTCTCTCTCTCTCTCTCTCTTCTTAAAGCAAGCGAGCTTTCGTCTGGAGCTGCCAGACATCCTCGGGCTGGAAGCTGAGGGTGAACTGATCTTGGAGCGGTGTCCGTCCTCGTTTATATATGGAGTTGCCAGCAGGGGGTCTGCCCCATGCTGATCTACTATTGGCTGGTGGCGGTATGGTCTTTGTTTTCATTGGTGGCTTGAACCGGGTCTCAAGCCACTTTCCACGCATTGATGGTTGCAATGCTGTAAGTCCTGCAGCCGCCTTGACCTCCTTAGCGGCGCGGTTACATTGATGGGCGTTTCGCTACGCGCGGGACGTCACGGCTAACTTGATTATGGAGTTGTCGTGCTCGGTGGTGTCATTGTTGGTGGCAGGTCTTCTCATACTCGTAGGGAGGAGAAATTTTTCCTGCATCGTATTTAGTGCAGGTTTTACTTGCTGGATGAGAAGCGCCTCCAGCAGGCGTAACCGACGGGCATCAGGGGCCTTCCCTATTATTATTATTATTATTATTATTATTATTATTATTATTATTATTATTATTATTATTATTATTATTATTATTATTATTATTATTATTATTATTAAAAAAACTCACATGGAACAAGACCCACTAAAGGGCCATTGACTTGAAATTAATTATTATTAATATTATTATTATTATTATTACTACTACTACTATTAGTAGTAGTAGTAGTAATAGTAGTAGTAGTAGTAGTAGTAGTAGTAGTAGTAGTAGATGAAAAATATTCACACAAAACAAGCACACATGGGCCATTGACTTGAAATTTATTATTATTATTATTATTATTATTATTATTATTATTATATTATTACAATAGATGAAACCTATTCCCATGGAGCAAGCACAGAGGGGGGCCACTGACTAGAAATTCAATCTTCCAAAGAATGTTGGTTTCAACCTCCCACCGCAGACCCCACAATGCAGTAGGAACTGATTATGATACGGAGCCAGTGATTTTCCATCGCCCTGAGGAAGACACGAAACCGCAGTATCGACATCGGAGTGGCAATGCACGACACTACCCACTAAACCAGCGGTCCAGGTGAATGATAACAGACCTACGAAGAATGCATTCGATTTTTTATAAAATTATCATCTTGGAATTCATTTGAAAATACGGCTCCAATTTTTCTAATTACTCTTCAGAAAGTAACAACGCCCACATGATGGGAATGACTGCAGAAGTGACATATCGGAGTAATATGATGCATTCAAACGCATGAATATTTGCACTGAAATCTCTTGGGTGCCATTAAGCAAAAAAAAAAAACGAAAAAAAATAAAAAATAAAAAAAAATAAATCTATGTAATATTATATGTATACGAATAGACAAATAAAACTTATTACATTTTCGTTACTCATGTTCAGTCCTGTATTTAATAAAACTTGAGAGAGAGAGAGAGAGAGAGAGAGAGAGAGAGAGAGAGAGAGAGAGAGAGAGAGAGAGAGAGAGGAGGGGTGAGTTTCTGAAAACATGAATAACTGAACACAGTTTTTGCAAGAAATAACTTGGAAAAGCTGTTATATCAATTATATGACAGAGAAATGAATCACCGTTAGAAACATCGACAAATCTTTAATGAAAAACAAAATCATCCAATAACAGTAAGATTCGGATCATTTAAATGTAAAATATGCCTTTCATGATAAGTGAATAAAAAAAAAAGATGCTTTTCGTATTTCAAAGACTTCAAGGTGTGCCATGTAAATATGAGCACTTAACATTCAAATCAAAAGTCAGTTAAGAACGGATATCCAAACAGGGCTTTTTCGTTACTGATTCGTGACAAGGAATTTGAATAGGAATCTATCAAAGGAAACTGGAAAGCAACTACTTTTCTTTAGACAAAAAAAAAAAAAAAAAAAAAAAACATGACCTAAACATGAGTTTCAGATCTCAAAGGAAAAAACTGAGGTCGTCGCAGGAACAGGACGAAAAATACTACAAAGGAAAGGCGTTGTGAAATAAAAATCGTGTGAGTGTGTGTGTATAATACTACACTACTAGTTCGGACTAGAAACATCACTAACCCTTCCCTCTAAATGTACAGAGAGATAAAATCTCATTGGGAATTCGTAATGCCCCTAACTTCAAAGGAAACGCTGTCGCTCTAGTTTTTCTATTATTCCTCACCTAATTTGGAGAAGCCTCCTTTGCATCTAAATTCATTTACTAAAAAAAATTATATAGCTTTAAGAGAGGAAGTTATTTTATATGCATTGCTAAATTGTAAATTTCCTATAAATGTGTTTATCAGACTGAGAAAAAATTACAAATTATAATGCACCACATACTCATTGTATATAAAGCAGTGTATAGCCAGTGACTATCTCGGCCTTTGTAAATTCACTCAGGGGTATTAATTCTTGCAGTCTTTATCAACTTTCCCATAAGAATATTTGATATGATATGGCGTCCAGGATAATGACGTGAAAATCGTAATGCCATCAACTATTTTTCTCAACATGATTTCTGTGGGAAACTTTACCGACATAAACTGACAAATTCTCTCTCTCGAGCGATTCTTTGAAAGATTTGTGACACACCAAGTGAAACAATAATCATTTCGTGTTTTTACCGCTGGATACACGCTCGCCTTTTTTTTTTTTTTTTTTTTTTTTTTGTTTTTTTTTTTTTTTTTTTTTTTTTCCCGAAATTCAGATGACAAAGTAAGTGAAAAAAAAATCTATACGTTGAAAACATAAAAGTCAACCCGAGCCAGCAAACTAAGAAGGAAATTAAAATGCACAGACGGTTATTCAGCAAATGGATCTTAGAATAAAAGACGCAAATTGAGAGAAGCAGTTCGAAGAAAACTCCCGACCTGTGTCGAAGGGGACAGGATTTCGAAAAGTCGCTGACTGTAGAAAACACGAGTGACGTAGGTAACTCTGAATGACGCAAGAGGGTCAGAAATCAAGGTGGAAACAAGAGCGTTTGTGGAAGTGATAACTGAAGACAGAAACAGCTATTGAAAACCTGCTAGTTAATGGAAATACAAGTACGCAAGACAGTCAAATTTTATGTTTTTATGGAACACAATGAAAAGTGATAATGGATTAAAAATGACAAAGTAGACAGCTACCGGAAATGGAGGTAGTATTGAATTAAACGCACTGAGGGATTCTATATTTAATTAAATGGTGTTCCAATTTGGTGATATTGTTACTGAGGATGGCTAGGGTGTGTAAGGTCCGCATAATGAGTGTTGTGGACGACTGAAATAATATAAGGGCACAACAACACTTACCCTCTGGGACTGTATACAGCAGGGTTTTGTTTGTTTGTTTGTATGATGTCCTCAGTGGAATGCCCAAGAATCAAACTCGCGGCCACCGAGGTGGCAAGTCAAGACCATACCGATCACGCCAACTGAGGAATACAGCACTTGTGAAAGTAGGACTGTCAGGGAATTTCATAATGTTAGTAACACCATCTATTGACTGGATTTGAAGTTACAGTATTTGCGAAGTTTCTGTTAACGATTTTGTCCTTGTATTTTTCCGTTCCATAATAGACTTGGAAAAATAAATCTTGTATTTTCTTTAGTCACGTTATAATCACCTAGCCGTGCAGTAAGTGGATTAACTGCCTGTGTTTATACGGAATATTGTTATATCAGTTTTTGTGAAATGTGTTTATCTTTAAAATTTTTAAGTCTTTAAAAGTGTATTTAAAATTGTCTCTAAGCGTATCTAATTAAAATTCTTACGAATTAAGTTATTAGAATAAGTGTAGTGTTAATCATAAGTGTAGTTAAATTTCACAAAGTATGTTTCTTTCCTTTTGTTTTCAGCTAGGGTAATCCTCGACCCTTGGGGAAACAGTGCATGACCTTAAACAATCCCGGAGCAATTACTGCACTTTTTGAAAATACTTGAACTATTATCACAGGTTCCCGTTGTTACATTGAAGCATAACGTTATATAAGTGACTCTGAATCCGAAATTCAAATTGGTGTATTATCTAGCGTATGATAAATGTCATAGAGACCCATGAACAGTGACTTGTGTTATGTACTGTGTTCTAAGGTTTATTTTTCTTGAGCAATTGCTGAGGTATTTACTCGTAACAAGACATTTGGTGATTTATTTTGGTAATTGATATTAAAAGGGTGTCAGACAGATAAGTTACTTAATATTTTTGTTCGTTATTTGTTTATTTCCTTATTTCAATCATCTATCTTTAATTTCATAATCCATAGTGGTGTTAATATATTAAAATTTGTAAATAAACATTATTTCTAAATTTTTGAATTTGTTTTACTATACCTAATCACAAATAAGCAGTGCTATCTTTACCAGGGAAAAATGTCTTCGGAATTCCCTGACAAGGACTGATGACAAAATTAAGGTTTAGGGATTTAGGTAGTAATGTTACCTCTTTAATGTGATTTATCAAAAAGAGTATTGCGAGGTGATGAAGAGTAAAGGAAAAATTATGTTTATGGAATTGTAATCAATTTTTGATGGATACAGTTGCGATTTGTAGCGGAGATGTTAATTTATTAGAATCTATATCAGAATTGTTGTATTGAGAGAGCAGCTCATATCAACAGTGTACGTTTTAGTGCCTACCTGGCGTGTCTAGAGATGGAGAAATGGAAGAAATAGAATAAACGTTAGAAAATACAGGGGCAATATTTGTGGGTTATTTAACTGTTTGTCAGTTGAATGTGGACAGAGGGACAGAGAAGAAAAGCAGCCGAGATTGGTGAAAATGTCTGACAATGTTGGGAAAGTTGGACACTTGGAAATATAAGAATATGAAAGTTAAGGGAAACCAGGCTGAAAAAGCCTTGAATCTTATTAAGGCTATTAATAAAATATTGCATCTGTAAGTCCTGACTTTTACTCTATTGCTCCCATTTCTCTAATTAATATGGGTGAGAAATTGGCTGACTTCGATTTAAACTTGGAGGCAAAATTAACAAATGGGGTAAGATTAGAGTAGAGATAATTCGAAGAATGAACTATAAAGCAAAAAAACAAAGATAACGGTTTTGCTAAAGGTTTAGACGAGAAGAATATTATTGCAACTGAGCGCTTCCCATAACCTGACCAAGGGTGCAATAAATCCCAATAAATCCTAAGTGCATTATCTGTGTACATACCTCAGTAATTTATTGCTCTCTATTCGTCCCCTAAGACTTACCCCAACCTCTGCAATGGTTTCCCATTGTGATTCCAATCTCTCCCCACCGCCCCCCCCCCCACCCCCTTTTTCTTTATTGTTCGACTTGAGCGAAAGAGCAGTGGTTCAATCAACCATTTCTCGCCGCGTAAATACATGAAAAATTCGTCAACATTACTTCAAAACAAATGGAAAAGCTTCTTATGTAAAATCACTTTAAAAAAATTAGTTAAAAAACCTACACACATCTAAAAGCATCGATCAGAAAAAAACTTGTCATTTCATAGTGAAAATCATTAACATCTTTAGAACGATACCCTAAGTGCTTATGGAGCCTATGCACTTGTACAATCGAAGCAGTTTGCAAAAATACACCACTTATAGCAATCTGAACCTTTCGTATTCCAAAATATTAGAACCAAATTGCAAAGTTTACGCACACATTATTTTGATATAATGGTGCCTGATAATCCCACCAGAGACCACAAGAACACAATACTGAAGAATGTCAAGAGAAAAACATTCTAAAACCAATTAAAACTGATACTCAATATGCAGTATTTTTTGTGAAAGGTTACACGTCAAACAATACCAAATATGAAACAGCTAAAATAATATGTATTACTAATACAATACAAAAATTCGCGTTGTCTTTATTTCAATGAGAGCTGCTTGTCTCAACGATTTAGGGACTGATACACGTGCCTATCCAACCCATTTAATGTCTCTGGTATGAGAGAGAGAGAGAGAGAGAGAGAGAGAGAGAGAGAGAGAGAGAGAGAGAGAGAGACTGCATCACATAGATCTATCTGCCCAATCAAGGTATAAAACCTAATGACTGCAAAATTGCAGTTCGGGTGGAAGCCATATGGCGATATTTCGCAAAGCTCCGTTTAATACTGTTAACTCTTATTTCAGGGACAAGGCTCAAGCCAACAGTTTTATGAAAGGGTATTTTCGCTTTGTAATTATCAAAGTCACCCAATAAAGGTAGCCATGATTGCTTAAGCTTTACCATTCGCTCCCCGAAGTTATTTGGACAATTCGTGAATACTGTTTTTTGTTTTTCTTTGTGTTAGTATTAAAATGAGATCAAGTTCATGGGTATTTTGAAGAGATCTATAACCATTAGTGAATCACATGTATCTGACCTTGTTACTTATTATTTTTGTTTGTATGGTGTTTTTACGTTGCATGGAACCAGTGTTTATTCAGCAACGGGACCAACGGCTTTACGTGACTTCCGAACCACATAGAGAGTGAACTTCTATCACCAGAAATACACATCTCTAACACCTCAATGGGAATGCCCTTGTTACTTATTCTCATTAGATATTTTCGTAAATACAAACTTCCATATGACTAATGGTGCCAGATTATTGAATTTATAAGATCGATGTAAAAAAAAATTGCTAACGGATACTTGCAGGCGCGAATACTGATCCTGTGGTAGGGGTGTAAGAATACTACCACCGTAGGTCCTGTATGTCGTAACAGGCGACTAAAGGCCACCGCTGCTGCCTTGCAGTCTTACTTTTTAGTAAAAGGCTAGACCCACAGCCAATAACTATGGAAACTGAGGCTACGTCCACAGCCAATAGCTATGGAAACTGCTGCCTTGCAGTCGTACTTTTTAGTCAAAGGCTACGTCCACCCACTGATAACTGTGGAAACTGCAGTCTTGCGGTTATACTTTTTAGTAAAAGGCTAGGCCAACTGTCATACCTGTGGAAACTGCTGCCTTGCAGTCATACTTTTTAGTAAAAGGCTAGGCCCACCGCCAATAACTGTGGAAACCGCTGCCTTGCAGTCATAATTTTTAGTTAAAGGCTAGGCCCACCGGCAATAAATGAAAATGGAAACTGCTACCATTGTAGTCATACTTTTTAGTAAAAGGCTAGGCCCACTGCCAATAACTGTGGAAACCGCTGCCTTGCAGTCATACTTTTTAGTAAAAGGCTAGGCCCACTGCCAATAACTGTGGAAACTGCTGCCTTGCAGTCATACTTTTTAGTATTAAAAGGCTAGGCCCCCACCTTGCCAAATAACTCTTGAAAACTGCTGCCCTTGTAGTCTTACTTTTTAGTAAAAGGCTAGGCCCACCGCCAATAAACTGTGGGAAACTGGCTGGCCTTGCAGTGCATCACTTTTTAGTAAAAGGCTAGGCCCACTGCCAATAACTCTGGAAACTGCTGCCTTGTAGTCCTTTACATTTTAGTACAAAAAGGCTAGGGCCAAATCCGCCAATAACTGTGGAAACCGCTGCCTTGGCAGTTTATAAGTTTTTAGTTTAAAGGCTAGGCCACCCCTGCCAATAACTCTGGAACTGCTGCCTTGCAGGCATACTTTTTTAGTAAAAGGCTAGGCCCACTGCCAATAACTCTGGAAACTGCTGCCTTGTAGTCTTACTTTTCAGTAAAAGGCTAGGCCCGCCCACTGCCAATAACTGTGGAAACTGCTAGGTGGACTTTTTAGTAAAAGGTTAGGTCCAACGCCAATAACTATGGAAACTACTGCTTTGCAGGTAGACTTTTTAGTAAAAGGCTACGTCCACAGCCAATAACTGTGGAAACTGCTGCCTTGCAGTCTTATGTTTTAGTCAACGACTACGTCTACAGCCAATAACTATGGAAACTGCTGCCTTGCAGTCGTACATTTTAGTCAAAGGTTACGTCCACCACCTAATAACTGTGGAAACTGCTGCCTTGCAGTGATACTTTTTAGTAAAAGGCTAGGCCCACTGCCAATAACTGTGGAAACTGGTGCCTTGCAGTCATACTTTTTAGTAAAAGGCTAGGCCCACTGCCAATAACTCTGGAAACTCCTGCTTGCAGTCATACTTGCAGTAAAAGGCTAGACCCACTGCCAATAACTCTGGAAACTGCTGGCCTTCCGTAGTCTTACTTTTTAGTAAAAGGCTACGCCCACCGCAAATAACTGTGGAAACTGCTAGGTGGACTTTTTAGTAAAAGGCTAGGTCTAACGCCAATAACTATGGAAACCACTGCTTTGCAGGTAGACTTTTTAGTCAAAGGCTACATCCACAGCCAATAACTGTGGAAACTGCTGCCTTGCGGTCTTACTTTTTAGTAAAAGGCTAGGCACTGCCAATAACTGTGTTTGATGACCGCAAGGGCATGCGGTCATAATAGCCCCCTTTGCCAAACATTTAATCATGCCTGATGATGTCTTTGATAGAAGGCAAAGGAGAAGGCGCATCAGGCAACCGACCCCTTAATGTAGGGATGACGGTGAGAGAAAAGACTTGCTAGTCCGAATATTGTATGGAATCACTAAGGATATATAGATTTGTGTGGTTTCCAATTACATCTCTCTCACTCTCTCTCTCTCTCTCTCTCTCTTATATTATATATATATATATATATATATATATATATATATATATATATATATATATATATATATATATATATATATATATATATATATATATATATTGTTACGTATATAGCAGCCTTGAGAGAAGCTAGATACGTAAACGGAAATAATGAGGGATTTCAAGAGGGAATTGCTTTAACTTACCGTAAACTGATAGTTATTAATTTCTTTAGAGGGAAGGTCGCCAGAAAACTCAGCTCGTTACTTAAAGCTATTTATTTACTAAAAGGCCCGGGCTGGGCTGGAGAAAAGGTAAATGATGGCTCCATTGAGCTGTTATAGCTGGTTTTCATACACTTGGGGTTAATGCACACTTGCGGCAGAGAGACGGCACGTGACTCATGGAATCTGGAAAAGAATCCCAGATTAAACGAGATAAAAGGAAAAATGACTTCTTGCTTTGATTAAGGCTGATTAATTCTCTAACATTGGGGAAGGTAAACTCTAATGGTTCACTGAGGTATGCACGAAAACTTGGTCTTTAACAAGTCACAAAGGGGAGCACGTGGCCCGATGAGGACAAAGGGCTTCTGATGTAGAAGGGGTAAAAATGAGAATTGAAATGAATTTAGCAAGAGTCGTATGGTAGTAAAAGGTGCTGGGTTGAAGTTTACACTTTCAGACGTACCTTTATGCAATATTCTGTGTATCCTTGTAGAAGAATGCGGCCTGACCTCTGTTCAGGTCTGGGGTTCGTGTCCACCAGTACGTCGTGGGTAGGCCTAATTTTGGGAGGCTGGCAATTTGACCTCTGTCCGAGATCACGTCTCGCAGCGACTGAGATCGATACTGGTTGTTTTCGAATCACAGGGCTTCCAAAAAACCGCCTCGAGCATTGCCTGAAAGGTGGTAAACACAACGCCAGCAAATTGGGAAGGAAAATAGGTCTTATTGTAGAAGTCCCTAAAATCATCTCGAAGCCTAGCTACTCTTGTGACTTGCCTCTCTTACCCTAAGCTTCCGTCAGCCTACCGGAAATATCATTCCTACGACATACCCACTCTCCCAACAACAGTCGCTTCAGGAGAAGGCATGGCTGCTACTTTTATAATTAAATATAACTAAAACTCTGCTGGGAAGGCGAGGCGTTCTATAGACGTAGCAGCTCTCCCTGTTAAGAAGGCATTCACTCCCTTTCGGGCGTGAAGGTCTTGGCTCAAATAAGTTGATCGCCTCGCTACCCAGTTCTCCTACTCTAACTTGAAGTTTTTTGAGCAGCGATACGGCTGACTACAATGGCCTACCCTAACTTATAGGCAAAGATACTAAGTGTACTAACTTAATGTAGTGATGTAATCTAGCCTAAGTAATAACTACGGGTTGTCTGTGACGACAGTCTACTCTACCCCTAGATAAGGTTACATGAAAATTCTACTTGCTACTAACCTAATGCCCTGGTACTAAATCATTAGCCTAACCTACTCAATACAGTTAAATGAAGACGCAATCATTCCAGAGTGTGGTACGCACAGCAGTAGTTCAGCGACGGAACTGTTAAAATACATAATGAGAGGTAATGATGCGTGGGGATGATGAGTGGTTAATTTACCAGGAGGGAAATGCAATGAGGTAATTATATTTAAGTGAGGGTTAGTATTACAATGGCTAGGGGTTAGAGGGTTAGTGCTACTGGCAGAGATCAGGCTGGCTACCTTACTTCTGGGTAGGTGCCAGGATCATTCTGGCAAATGAATGCGACACTGTACCTCGGGCACAGGTGTCAAGGAGAGCATGTGGCTCTTTTGTGTTAGTTGTTAATGATTGGTTACGTCCCTTCTTCTTCTTCTTCTTATTCCTCCAGGACCTGGCGTATACCAGTCCTAGGAGTAGACGGAGGCACAGACTCTGGGGAAGGGCCAGAAACACGGCCGGCAGGAGCAGAGGCAGTGGTAGCCTGAAAGATTTCAGGAGAACACCCTACGTCGGTATCTGCAGCAACCGTCGTAGAGGTGGAACCTACTGCAGGGGAGGCCCTCACTCCGGCTGCTGCGACAGCTGTCGTAAGGGGGAAAATCCAGGCTGACTCCAGGGTTTCGGCAGTTCCTGGTTTTCCAGAGGAGGTATGAAGGTGAGGTCTGCCGGAGGTTCATCCTCGGGCGACAGTGTGAAGGTGAAGAAGACTCATGGACTTTGGATTGGCCATGGGCCGCGGTAAGCTTCATGCCTGTTGGAGGATCTCCTGTAGGAGGATCCTTGGGTAGGTTAGGCGCCGGCACTAGCTCGGGGCCAGGCGCAGAAGTCAGTTCTGTGGTGGCCTCTACGTCCAGGCTGGACGGAGCTTGGCACTGCTCAGTGCTGCCAAGTGGCACTGGCAGAGAGTTGAGGGTCGACTGGACCTGTGACGGGTACCGGAGGTGCAATACCTCTCAGCGTGCCCTTTGGAAATGGGAGACAGAGGCTCCTGTCTCTTGTTGAAGGCTAGGCCTTGTGGAAAATGGACAGTGTCCGCTGCTGGTAGTTTGCTAGGGCACCTAGGCCAATTCGTGGAGTGCCCTATTACGTTGCAGGTTTTGCAACGGAACTGTGAATGATCAATCTCCCTCCTTGGTAGCGGGGGAGACTCTTGTTGGATGGACGTACTTCCTAGAGGAAGTAGAATTTCGATGACTCCTTGCTTTGGAGTGATTTGTTGTGGGGTTAGGACCCTAGGCTTTTTGGAATGTGAGGGAGACTTCATGTCTTGCCCTAGGAGGAGGTCGTAACCTCCTGGAATGTAGCTTGCAACTGCAAGGGTACAAACTCTGGAGAAGTGAGGTCTGGTGACCCTCAATTGGACGGTCGGAAGGATCAGCTTAAACTAATGGATTGAGTACCTTCAATGGTTATTAATGACGTCATCGACGTTAGCCCCTCGGGGGATTCGATCTTCCCGTATTAGGGAGATTTGAGCGCCAGAGTCGTCGTAGGCTCTGACGTGGCTTGGCGGATAATGGCTTTGGAGGGGTGCGACTGTTATAGGGCCCTTAGCTGGGGGTCCTAGTGAAGAAGGATTGGTGACGGCCATTGCGATGGCCGGAATATTGTGGTTCGCGCACCCTCCGTAGTTGGCAGACATGTGACCCTTGCGGCCACAGTCTCGGCAGAACTTGTTCCAGAACCTCTCTTCCGTGGCACTGGATGATAAGGCCGAGATGGTTCACCCCTACCAGGTTTAGCGAATCTGCGGAGTCACCAAGGCTGGCAGTGTGCTCTGGCACAGGTGAAGAGTCCTCTCTGTCAGTGATGTGACGTGGGGAGGTAAGGGAACCTCCGTTGAATCACACCCTCGGAAGCAATTTCGGGGTTAACTGGTGGGCTTACCTCTTCCAAAAGGGAGGAGGTAGGCGGTAAAAGGTAAAAGGCGGGCAGGATGCGGCAGGAATTTCTATCTCTGGCACTGGATCAGGACCAGGCTCACAAATAGAAAGGATGTCAGGCTGACCAGAGACGGCGGGACTAAGAGAGACAGGGGGTGCAGGGCTGGAAGCTGGCAGAGTGCTTGAGCTAGGATACTCTCCTTACGGGCCTTCTCCCGCTTGATGTCGAGTTCCTTCTCCTTGAGAGCGAGCTCATGCTTTCGCTCCTCTTCCCTTGCCTTCCTTTCTGCTTCTCTGGCTTGCTTTCCCTGCTGGCGCGCAGCAGCCTGCTGCGCCTTTATCCACTGGTCTAGTGCTGGTCCAGTGTAACCAGCCTCCTTGCCCAGAGTTATGAGGACTCGGAGCCTCTCGAGCTCTACGGCAAAGAAGTCGCGGGAAGCAGGGGAAGACATTTCCCTTAGGCTGCAGTAGAGGCCTCTGATGAAAATGAAAATAATGGCCAGGAAGGGTACGGAATGGAATAGGAGCTGCCTACTGTGGAAAGTGGCACTCACTTGGAAAGGTGTTCTGCGACGTGGTAGAGAAAAAGTCTGAGAAGACTGTGCTCTGTGGCACTTGGGAAGTGCCCGTCCCGTAAGTTGGTGGCACTTCTGGATTGGCACCTTCTAAAGAGGTGAAAAAATCAAATGGAGTGTACGGCGTACGTCACACTTAAGGGCGTTCCTAAGTTGGGAGACGCTGGAATGGGCTACCTGTAGGTCAATACAGGTGGCACGGCACTTATGAGGAGGCGTTCTGGTTCATGATCCAAAATGGTGGATACTCTATAATGAATGAGCGTTCGTAGGCACGGACACGCAGGTATAGGGCTACCTGTACGTCTGTACAGGTGCGCGGCACTTATGAGGAGGCGTTCCTTGGGCAGCACTAGTAGTGCTGGTATTGCGGCACTTTGGGGAGGCGTTCCCTTAGGATGGTCCGAAGGATCACTGACCCTTGTACACGGACATTAATGAATTGGGCGTTCCGTAAGGACGGACACGCAGGTTTGTCAGCACTTAGGGCTGGTATTGCGGCACTTCTGGGAGGCGTTCCCTTGTTGAGTGTTCCGAAGGATCACTGACCCTTGTACACGGACACACTAATTATTTGGGCGTTCCGTAAGGACGGACACGCAGGTTTAATGGCTACCTGTACGGCCTGTACAGGTGCAATGGCATTTATGGAGGCGTTCCTTGGAGCACTGGTATCGTGCTGGTGTGTCCCGGACACTACATGCAGTATACTTAAATATACTGAAGTGAAATGGCACTGCTCATGGCAGAGTGTAATAGTGGAGGAGAGAAAGTAAAAGGTGGGAGTACTTCAGCAGCCAGTCGATGGACAGTGTCAAGAATTAGTGGCACTGTAAAATGGTAAGACCTGACGTGCACTGGTGGTGGCCAGTCCTAAACTGGTAACGACTTCCCCCTGTCTGGAAGTAATGAATTGGCGTGGCACGCTGTGCGAATTGTGCTTGCGGTATACGCAAGTCTTTTGTGATAAAAGAAAATGAAAAGACCACTCGGGCAACGACAGGTAATGGAAATTTTAGGAATGCTCAGTCCCTCGCTGAAGTACTCGATAAATGAAATAAATAAATGTTTGCAAACTGCAATGGACACATGCGCGTACGTATCACGCTGTGTAAATGAAAGACACAAGAGACTAAAATAATGTTAATTCTGCATGCTATAATTAATGGTAAGATGTAGTACTCTTGGCTTCGTGAATACTGGGTTCTGGTTTTCTCTCTCTCTCTCTCTCTCTCTCGGAGAGGGTGAAAATGATATATGAATGAACTCCCTTATATTTGAATTGAACTACTAATGTTCGTTTAATATGACGCAACTTGCGTTAAATTATCTACTTAACGTTTAACGTTTTTTGTGAAAGAATTGCTTTTGATAACGTTTATGAAAAATGATAACGCGCTCGCGGTGAACGATGTTTACGTTAATGTTAAGCGGCTTGCGCTTATGAAATGATTTGCGTTCAATATGAAATTTACAAAGACGCGTTTTACGTTAACAGTTCTTGCAGTTGACTCTACTTTTAAGATTTACGTTAACTTTACGTAAGGACAAGTGAAAAATTACGGTAAGGATTTGAAAACGATGTTAGCAAACAATTTTTAAATGAGGTTACGTTAAGTGAAATGAAATTTTCGCTCAGCGCGCGAGTGAGCGATGCGAGGTGAAACACGTGAGGCGAGAAGAGCGGGTTAGCACCACGGTGTGCTAGCATTGATGGCGAATCAGCTGATTCTCTGTAAATGCGAAGGCAATTTACAACACAAAATTCTACTTTCTTATTCAAGGCGAATTACGTTAATTTCTCTGGCAGGACGATAGATACTAGTACCGAGATCGATATTATTTACGTTAAAACTTCGAGACTTACGTTACTTTGCTTAAATTGTTTAGATAATGTTGGAAAGGGAAAACAAACATGGCTGCCGCTGTGAATGAGACGAAGGTTGGTTGAGACCGCGCAGCGCGAGAGAATGCTCTAAGCTGAATTTAAGCTGAGAGGTAGCGGTTACCAACACTTGGAATGAAAACTAAGTTAAAAATGGATACCCTAACATATCACAGACAAAAGAATTGTACACTTCTTTTGCCGT
>NC_061097.1:25775996-25800996 GCF_015104395.2 Macrobrachium nipponense
CTTTATTCTCTCTTATAATTAATACAAATACAAATAAGTGATGCAGTTGACTAAAACCTCAGTACAGCCAAGATACAGTTCATAATCACAAAGTCACACTCAATCCATTGAACTCAAAATGAACTTTAATTAAAATTGCCAGCAATGCGTCGATCCAAATATCAAGTCTTTATATCATGAAATATTTTGAAGCATTCGGAAGATGTTGTTATACTTTACGTGTTATAGTTTCGCATATATGGATTTAATCTTGAAAAATCAATATATTATTTTGTAAGTCGACGATCAAATATATTAAATTAGTCGCGTGGATATTGCCGTTGCTCTTCCTCTCATTCGTTGTCTAATACTTCTGCAGAGGAACATGAGCTTCAATAGAACATTTACCAGGAGGATTTCTTACCCAGGCGCTATAGGCCTAAATTCAATGTAGTGACAGAAATAAAAACAAAATGAGACCTCCATTCTTCGGTTGCAGCCACAGCCTCGATCTCTGTCTTCGCTTTTGTTTTCGAGACAAAAGTTACTTCTCTCAACATTGAATCGGTGGCCTCCAAAAACATTCAAGACAACGATGAGGGCCACAATTGAATGTGTGTATATTTGTGTATTCATACATCTGAATTTTTATAGATGTGTTTAACCTGAGCAGTTTCTCGTTGGACGAGTGGTTTTTGTGCTCGCCTACCCATTCGGTAATCGCGAGTTCAACTCCCCGCTCTGCCAATGTGGAATCAGAAGAATTTATGTTTGGTGATAAGAAATTCATTTCTCGATATAATGTGGTTCGGATCCCACAATATGCTGTAGGTCCCCGTTGCTAGGTAACTAACTATTTCCTAGTCACGTACAAATATCTAATCCTTCGGGCCAGCCAGAGAAGAGCTGTTAATCAGCTTAGTGGTCTGGTTAAACTAAGATATACTTAACTTATTATCTATATCAGGTAATGTTTCAAACGGAAGCTAATTATGAATTCTGTTTATCTACTGATTCCTCTCAAAATAATAACAAACTATAAAACCGGTGAGCTCTTAACTGTCTCGTGAATAATTGAGACCGTGCGCTAATTCCTGAGATGTAAGCTAGTATTGCACCAGCCCCAGTTCTTTTGCCATGCCCCTAGGTTAGGTTAGGTTGGGTTAGACTGAAAACCCTAAAAGAAATCGGGTGTCAAAACGTAGAGATTATTTTAAAGAAATTTCCATGGTTAGTTTTCAAGATATGGCGTCCCGCTTTTTTCAAGCGAAGGGAGAGATACTCTGTTTTATCTCTGTAAATGTAGACCGTGCATGAATCGACTGATTTGTGAACTTAGTAAGCCATACTTCAGGCAACATACTGAACTGGCTATCATAAGACAACAGCACAAAGGAATTAAATTGTAACTTTATCTTATTTAATTACGCCTATTATGTCGAACAATTTGGATTCCTCACCTACCGAAAAATTCAGTTCGGAGTGAAAAGCAATACCAAATATTAATATCCATTTAAAAACTAAAGAGTTTTATGTCGCTGTGAGCGGGAAAAGGGTCTTTGCCTACCTGATGTTATAGACCTTAATCTTTCACTGATGCTTCTTCCTTCACAGTCATGGGAATTGAACCTGAGGACCAGGTGAGACTCCTAGCGTGTGATTTCACTGGTTAATTTCCTTTAGTATCAGCAACGCTAAAATTACTGGCTTCATAAGACGAAAAAAAAAAAAGGCCCCATAGATACGTATAATTTCTTGTCGAGGTTATTTACCTTCAACGTCTCCTGAACTGGTCAAAGGTTATAATCCCGGTTTTCAACTAAAGGCGATAGAAGCTGGTAGCATCTATGAAAGGGGTGGTGCTCCTGTCTCGCTTTTCAACGTGTGTGTGTGTTTTTTTTTTTTTTGAGGGGGGGAAAGGGGGCGGGGGGTGTTGCTAGTGATCAGCATCTTCATGCTGACCAGTATTTTCCGAGAACATTAAAAATTTAAGTATTTCAGGTCGAAACTTCAGTTGTTTCCTACCGAGGAAGTATGACGCACTTATCACGCATTTATTCTAGGTCTATTTTTTGCTTGTTCCATATGACGACCATTACTACAAATACTAATACTACTACTACTACTACTACTGCTAATAATAATAATAATAATAATAATAAAAACCCTTGCCTTTTCCTTGTCGCGTTCAAACTCTTCAAACCGGACGAGGAAAACAGGAAGTCAATTCTGAATGAATTCGTTTCATACTGTATATTTTCTTCTTGCAGAATCTGGCAGGAAAAGAGAAAGATAAAGATGTGAATTTGAATAACTCCCTCTCTCTCTCTCTCTCTCTTCTCTCTCTCTCTCCCTCTCTGTGTGTGTGTGTGTGTGAGTGTGTGTGTGTGTGTGTGTGTGTGTGTCAGTATCAGTATTATAAATATAAATAATCGAAAATACGATTTTTAAAAAGTCTCGAAAGACTCGTTGAGTATTAGCTGAAGTTGAGATTCTTCTCTATTTCCGAATAGCGGCTTTTTCCGTGCTACTTAGACAGGCTAGTAGAGCGCCTATGATCAAATATAGAGTCAAAATTGGTGTATATATTTGAATTTTACAGATAAACCATGATACCATAGTTATCAAAGTCATTAACGATATCTCTCTCTCTCTCTCTCTCTCTCTCTCTCTCTCTCTCTCTCTCTCTCTCTCTCTTTCTTGAAACAAGCGAGCTTTCGTCTGGAGCTGCCAGACATCCTCGGGCTGGGAAGCTGAGGGTGGACTGATCTTGGAGCGGTGTCCGTCCTCGTTTATATTTGGGGTTAACAGCACGGGGTCTGCCCCATGCTCATCTACTATTGGCTGGTGGCGGTAGGTCTTTGTTTTCATTGGTGGCTTGAACAAAGATCTCAAGCCACTTTCCACGCGTTGATGGTTGCAATGCTGTAAGTCCTGCAGCCGCCTTGACCTCCTTAGCGGCGCGGTTACATTGATGGGCGTTTCACTCGGTGGTGTCATTGTTGGTGGCAGGTCTTCTCATACTCATAGGGAGGAGAAATTTTTCATGCATCATATTTAGTGTAGGTTTTACTTGCTGGATGAGAAGCGCCTGCAGCAGGCGTAACCGACGGGCATCAGGGGCCTTCCCGATGATGATGATGATGATGATGATGATGATGATTATTAAAAATACTCACATGGAACAAGCCCACTAAAGGGCCCATTGACTTGAAATTTATTATTATTATTATTATTGGCTGGGGGCCAGGCGTCGGAAACTCTCGAGGCGCGTTGATCTTCTCAGGTGTGTTACGTCACCTGGAGCCGGGTTTTCATTGGCTGCGACCGTGGTGACGTAACTCCTGGTATTTCTACCAACCTCTTCGATATTGGCCCCGTCCTGGGCGCTGGTGTTCTCGTCTGGAGGGTGGGGGCTGGGTCTTCCTTACACAGGTGGGCAGCAGGAAGGGTTCCTGTGTCGTATTATTATTATTATTATTATTATTATTATTATTTTTTTTTTTTTTTGCTCTATCACAGTCCTCCAATTCGACTGGGTGGTATTTATAGTGTGGGGTTCCGGGTTGCATCCTGCCCCCTTAGGAGTCCATCACTCTTCTTACTATGTGTGCCGTTTCTAGGTTCACACTCTTCTGCATGAGTCCTGGAGCTACTTCAGCCTCTAGTTTTTCTAGATTCCTTTTCAGGGATCTTGGGATCGTGCCTAGTGCTCCTATGATTATGGGTACGATTTCCACTGGCATATCCCATATCCTTCTTGTTTCTAATCTAGCATCGCGACAACTAGGTCATTGACGCTGAACTGTATATAAAAAGACCCAATAAATTTTAATAATAATAAATAAACAAAGAATTATTTTCAAAAAATAATACTAAAAGAGACAGGTAATTATAAGGAAATAACAGAAGAATTAACATATTTATTGAAAGAGTAAGTGTTTGTCGGAGTTGAAAGTTGGAGCTGAAACAAGATTATGGTCTGTTTCATTTCCAAATTCATTCAGCCACTTCATTGTCTGATTAGTCTTTGTTTCAGTTTCGCCAAATTCTACCTAAAGGGAGCCTGTTTTTAGTTGAACTGTTTCTCAGAATCTAAAAACTCAGCCTCATTAATCCCAGTTAAAGTTAAGAATATCTTAGTTTAACCAGACCACTGAGCTGGATACAGCTCTCCTAGGACTGACCCGAAGGATTAGATCATTTTACGTGGCTAGGAACCAATTGGTTACCTAGCAACGGGACCTACAGCTTATTGTGGGATCCGAACCACATCATATAAAGAGATGAATTTCTAATCACCAGAAATAAATTCCTCTCATTCCGCGATTTTTTTTTATTTATATAGATTCTTGGCACTATGCCAAGCACTGGGGCAACTAAGGCCATTCAGCACTGAAACGGAAATTGACAGAAAAAGGTTTGAAAGGCATAACAGGAGGAAAACCTCAAAGCACTTGCACTATGAAACAATTATTAGGAGAGGGTGGACAGTAAGATGGAAGAAAGAGAATGAACGGAGGTACAGTAAAAGGAATGAAAGTAGTTGCAGCTAGGGGCCGAAGGGACGCTGCAAAGAACCTTAAGTAATGCCTACATTGCACTAAATAAGGTGCACTGACGGCACTACCCCCCTACGTGGATGAGCGGAGAATCGAACTCGCGACTATCGAGGCGCTAGGCGAACACGTAACCCACTTGTCCAACGAGAAACGAATCCCAGTACCATCTAGTGTTACTTCGTCCCTCTGTGCATACACTGTCTTCAACGTTTGTGTTCTTATATTTACAAATCTCATCGCTAAATACATGACGTAACCTAACAAGCAAGTTTGGACAATCCTGGAGGTTTCCTAATTAAGACGGCATGATCTGTGCGTTGTAAGTCTGTTTCTATCGACTAAACAAACCTCAAGCAGCTACAATCAATGTTTATTCAGTGTAAAAACCCACGACAAGAGCAACAGCAAAGGTAAAATGACATTCCCTTGTAGCATGCCGCTCAATATTGCAAATTCACTCGACAAGACCCCATCAATATTAACTTTGCTTGTATCGTTCATGGTTAGTTTCAATTAATTTTACATATTTCATGGGAGCGCCGTTGTAACGCAAAACCCTTCTGTAATATCAGTCTGTGGAAACTGCCAACAGCCATCGGAGAGGCATTTACGAGTTTGATACACGGATTCACGATATGCATTTATCACAAATGGATAACTTCATCACAAAATATATAAATCGTGATGCTATGTGTATATATAAAGGTAATGCCATTTTCCTCCGTGGCATTGCCTTTATTTATCACAAATATCTGATCTGCGCAACTCATGCCTTTTCTAAAACCAGGCCGTTCACCTCTAAGAATTTTATCAATTTATTTCTCCAGCATGAAATATAAACAAGTAATCGAGTTTTCTGTACAGCGTATAATATTGTATGATACTTTCTGCCACCGTCCGGTGGTGGTCTGTGTTGTTTGCACTCATAGTGGTTCCAGACGCACGATCATGGTTAACTTTAACTTCAAATGAAATAAAATCAAAACTGCTAAGGCCAGAAGGCTGCGATTTGGCATGTTTGATGACTGGAGGGTGAATGATCAACATACCAATTTGCAGCCCTCTAACCTCAGCAGTTTATAAGATCTGAGGGCGGACGGAAAAAGTGCGGACGGACATGCAAAGCCATCACAATAGATTTCTTTTACAGAAAACTAAATAAGCTTGTTAAAAAGTAGCCTGAAAAGGTTATCTATTAAAAAGCAAACCCGCAAAGAGTTCAGCGTCAAATCGCCACCACCCCCCTTACTGACGATCATCTGGGCGATTATCCGTTCCTGACATTCAGGGGAGGGGCGACGCAGCCTCTCTAATTGTCTCGGAGGATGATTAACTCGCGCCTTAATTGCTCTGGATGCCGAGTTGTTATTACAGTTACAACAGACACAGCAGGCTCCATTTAAGCCTCTCTAACTTTCACTATTACTCAACATTAATATCCGCCTGCTTTCCCCACTCAAATTTATATGGAGTCATTCTGACGCTCCGACCAGCCCCTAGAGAGAGAGAGAGAGAGAGAGAGAGAGAGAGAGAGAGAGAGAGAGAGAGAGAGAGAGAGAGAGAGAAAACATGCCATAACTTGTTTATATTATTTCGGAATTCAATAATTTTTTTAGTTGCCTATATTTCAGTACATATACAGACACAACTACACGCATATTGCATGTGTGTACATACATATATACACATACACAACTATATACGTATATCATATGCATATATACATGTATATAATATACATATATACATACACACACACATATATATATATATATATACACATACATACATACATACATACATACATACATGCATACATCCCCAATGAAGCACGAAGGAACATGTATACTTGAGAATATCCTAAAATCCCTGTTTCACTTAACTTTCTACCGTGGATTTAAGGATACATACATACATAATATGCATATATATATAAATATATATATATATATATATATATATATAATGTATATATATATATATAACCTAATTAAACGATTAACTCCACCTTCATCCAGGCAAATAGATGGATAAAATGATATATATATTCGACAAACAAATACACAAGAGATTAGCTGTGTTCGTATAATGAACAGAATACCTCTCTCACCTTCGCATGTAACCTGCTGCCCAACGGGGAACTAAAGATATTACCTTTACCGATAATAAGCTCACTTATGCCCTCCATCTGCCACTTAGACAACATTTATTTTTGGTAGGGTCTTCTTTGAGACCCCTATTCCCACTACTAAGGAACTAAATTACATTCCCCTGACCGTATATTATATACATATCCTTCTATTATACCTGAAGAAGGTTACTTCAGCGTATAATAATGCTACAATTATCACTACTGCAAAAGCACATCGACGCATATGTAATATGTACAGATATTTAAAGATGAATCTGCACAGAGAGCTTTCAGGAATCTGAAAAAAGTAATCGAACAGATTCCCGGATTCATTCCAAGACTCATGCTACCATGAGTATTTTTTTAAATTATCATAATCAATAGCAATAATAATATTGGTAGCGATAGTATGCAGACACAAACTTATAAAGCTAGCAAAACTTTCTACCTTTCAGAGCAAACTTTGGCAGAATGAGATGCTCTGGTAAACGAGGGAACCTGGTGTATATATAAGGATGGTATATTATTACAAAGGAACTCCCATAATTAAGTAAATTAACACGGGAAACCACGTGCTGTATATTAGGCTATCGACTCAGCCACGTAGTACACCTGGTTGATGTATCAGGGTAGAACAACAACCAAAGTAATAGCCCTAAATCTATATATATCTATATATATATATATATATATATATATATATATATATATATATATATATATATAATATATTCACATACGCTTCTCACTACGAACCCTGAACCAAAATGAGAAATAAATGAAAGAAACCTTTTCCTTCGTTGGTGAGATTCGAACCCACGCTCGATATTACAGCTAAGGTGGTTACACCTTAGTCCCCAGTGCTACAGTGTATTTCGACAAGTGAACAAGTACGAGCAGTATCTATAACCGCAAGAAACACTATTCCAAGTAAAGGTGACTGGTAAGTACATACCATTTGATTTCGTTCACAACTGATTCTTCTTTTTATGAATATATATATATATATACTATATATATTACATATATATATATATACATATATATACATACATAATACTAATGTATAAATATATATTATCTATATATATATATATATATATATATGTTTGTGTGTGTGTGTGTGTGTGTGTAATTGAACGGTGTTTCCAGAGAGCAATTTGGTTATGAATACGAAATTTAATACAACTCACGCTTTCGTTCAAGGACCAAACCATGGAAAAACAACAAAAAAACAGCCCTGTGATTAGCTTATCAACTGCCAATCAGGAGCGTCGTAAGGGACTGGCCTAGACATCAGATGCAAGGTTGATGTGAATCTACTATAGGGGGCGAAGGGACGCTGCAGAGAACCTTGAGTAATGCACGCCCTGACGTCACTAGCCAAGTACTAGACAACTAGAGAAGAATAAGACATTTTCATTTTGGTTAACAGTGCTACAGGGTCCCTGACACCTTCATGCGAACACCTCGCTGTCTCCCTGTGTTTGTGACGTGAAGGTAATTACTTCAATGAGCTGTGAGAGCAAAAATTGAGCGATGATTACTATAGTAGATTCACATCAACCGGGCATGTGATGTCTAGGCCAGTCCCTTACGTCGCTACTGATTGTCTGTTGATAAGTCAATCACAGGGCTGGAAACTCTCAGTCTCTCTCGAGAGTTCACATAGGCAGGATCTATGTTCCACCGCTTCTGAGGGATACGTCTTGTAAAAGTATTCCTCAGGAGAGGTGGAACATAGATCATGCCAATTTGAACTCTCTCTCGAGAGAGACTAAGAGTTTCCAGCCCTGTCATTGGCTTATCAACAGCCAATCAGGAGCGTCGTAAGGGACTGGCCTAGACATCAAATGCACGGTTGGTGTGAATCTATTATAGGCGTATTGGAAATTCAAATCCTCCTGAATATTGGAAATGCATGTTTCCGACAACGCCTTAAAAATTACAATTAAGTCAAGGAGAAGTTTTCTGTTTATTTTTTTATGCTAGTTAGGAAGGGATTCTTTCCTACAAGAATGCGTCTGAAAGTGAAAATATATAAAATAACAGAGTCAAATTTACATTTACCTATACTCCAAAAACCAAAGGGCAAAGATTCCTATCATCCAAGAACAAGAAGTATCGGCTTTATTCATTCTGGAAAGCAGAAAAAAGAAAAAAAAAAAAAAAAAAAAAGAAAAAAAAAAAAAAAATCAATGAGTTACACCGCTGATCTATAATCATCTTTTCCAGTACACATGAATATGGTAATGAACGGAGGCCTGAATGGGAGCCCATCGCCATTTCCGTTAATTCGTTCTTAAATTGAAGATCTCTTTAAAAAAAATAAATTGGAAAATACTCCGCATTCCACTACTATATACATTACCGTGTCAGCACTGTATTGATTATAAGACTACACAGTTCTGAATTCATTAGCATACAGCCACTCCCCTCCATTTCTCCTACCTTATCTCGAGACCCTTATCACTGAATAACTATTCCCAAGAGTCAGTCACCTAGGTAGCCTTTCCACCTCTGTTTCGTTAACTATTACATAAGAGACCTACTATTCCTGCCCTGTCCTTTAGACGGTCGTCTAAACCCTCTTTGGTCCTTCCATTATTTAAAATAACTTCATCTTGATCTCAAGCTCGCTCAGTAACTTTGTGACTCAAGTGTGAAATATAATTTGTGTCGGTGTATGTTCCGTGTGAGTACGGTATTTGTGTATTAGTTATATCATTCATTCCTCGTCTTTTAATTCTACATCTTTTAATTCTATCTGATTTTTCATACTTCAATTCTTTATGCTAGGTGTTTATGCAATGTTTGTTTACAAGCCTCAGTCTCCCTTGAATGCCACATACATATGATTAAACAAAACCAGTAAAAAATCTGCCCAAGTTGTATCGACGCAATAGAGTTTTCTGTATGAGCCGCGGCCCGTGAAGCTTTCAGCCACGGCCTGGATGGTGGCCTGTCCTATATCACTGCCAGAAGCACGACCATAGCTAAATCTAATATAAAATAAAATAAAACTACTGAGGCTAGAGGGCTGCAATCTGGTATGTTTGATGATTGGAGAGTGGATGGCCAAAATACAGATCTGCAGTCCTCTAGCCTCAGTAGTGTTTAAGACACTAACTGCACAAATAGTTTTCACTCTTCTCTGCCTCTCCTTGTTCCTCCAGCATCCTTGTGAGATCATGTTTTGCCCCCATCTGTTCCCCAGACTCCTTTGACAGCCGGAAGACAATAAGGCAGAACAGGAGGAGACCTCAAACTTCTCCTCTCCTCACCGAGTTAACCATCGCTCCCAAGTTCAACATTAAGTTTGAATTGCTTCCTCCGAAGGGAAAAATGGGGACGATCAAAAGCTTCTCTTATTGATTTTCATTCAATGGAATGATGTCAGACGGATGAGGATCGTTCTTTAGCTGCTTCACCGTCAATGATGGAATCTCTCTCTCTCTCTCTCTCTCTCTCTCTCTCTCTCTTCCCTATCAGTGTGATATGTAGTGTTATATAGCTTCCCTTTGTTAGATTTATGGTTCTTTCTGTCTGTCTGTATATCTCTTTAGTATCTTTCTATTAAACTGGATATTGATAAGGTCTGGTCTGGTATTCACTCTCTCTCTCTCCTTTACTATTGTTCTCTTGTTCTTGATCCGACGTGAGATAACTCTCCCTTTCGCTGTGTTGTGTGATAAAGTCACTTTCCTTTGACCTTGATTCATTGTTATGTCTGCTTGTCTGCGTCTTTTTGCGTGTTTCCCTTATTCAAGATTCTGAGGAGGCCTTCTCTCTCTCTCTCTCTCTCATAAGTGGTTAGATCCTCTCTCTTTATCATCCAGGGCTACAAATCACGTAGTAACTGAGCGTAACCGTAAGTCCCGACAGCCCTAAATTTATATCAAGGATAATTTACTTGACTTTCAGTAGGAACAGACGTAATATCGGTGATTTAAACCATAACAGGAAACTTTGACAATATACTGAATAGAATAGAATATAAAATTTAGACACAAGGCTTTTAGCGCTGGGACCAATGAGGTCATTCAGCGCTGAAAGGAAAATTGAGAGTAAAAGGTTACAAAGATGCAACAGGAGGGAAACCTCACAGTTGCACTATGAATCTACTGTTAGGGGAGGGTGGAAAGTAAGAGGGAGAATATGAATGGAGGTTCGGTAAAATGAATAGGGGCCGAAGGAGCGCTGCAGAAAGCCTCACATAATCCCTACAGGGCACCCTGCGTGAGGTGCACTGGCGGAACTAACCCCCCCCCCCCCCCCCCCGGATTAATATACTGAATGGAAGAGTAATGATTTGTTAAACGAAATTGAATAACGTGGTTTATCTCAAGACTGAGATTAGTTTTATGACAGAATATCTACATAAATTATGCCAATAGCTAATCTTTGTAAAATATATATATACCTTCTTCCCTTCGTCTACTCTTACCAAAGAATTGCATTACAATACCATTATGGTAGGAGCTTCCATTTACATTAGTATGCCGTATGAATATTGCACAAAGACAATGAATTTGGGATTTTCAGTGTTAATGTTTGACAGAAAATGCAACCTACGGAACCAAGTTGTTTAAGCAACCTCCTACTGATATAAAACATAATAAGAAAGGTGTTGACAACAAATTATTATTATTATTATTATTATTATTTATTGTGTCCCAGGTGCTCTGTCTGATGGGCGCTGCGTTTTCATTGGCTGAACAGAGGATTAAGTCCCTGAGTCAAGCCGTCTTGCAGAGGTGGAAGCTCGCACTGCTCTTCGCGTGCGGACGCTGGAGACTGGGAGCATAGTATTGGGCAGGGGCACCTGATTGGTCCGTTCGATCGGCTCTATGGTGCCGGCGGTTATTATTATTATTATTATTATTATTATAAGAAAGAAATATGCAAATGTCGTCACCTTGGTCCTTGAATGTTAGTGCCACTATAAATTTGACGAAATTAGAACGGACTAAAAGCAACTAAAAAAGCCAATTTATCAAAGAAACGCTCCATATTTCATCAGGCAACAAACGACAGACCCCAGTAGTGGGTTAGTGCCGTCAGTGACCTCACGAGGTGCACTGTAGGTATTACTCAAGGTTCTTTGCAGCGTCCCTTCGGCCCCCTAGCTGCAACCCCTTTCATTCCTTTTACTGTACCTCCATTCATGTTATCTTTCTTCCATCCTGCTGTCCACCCTCTCCTATCAATTGTTTCATAATGCACCTACGAGGTTTTCCTCCTGTTACACCTTTTAGACCTTTTACTCTCAGCTTTCCTTTCAGGGCTGAATGACCTCATAGGTCCTAGAGCTTGGCCTTTGGCCTAAAACTCTATATTCCATTCCATTTCAACAAGCGACAGTCTGAAGTCTGTACTCCAATCAAAGTATTTACATAACTCGCATGCAGTCTCGACTGTCTACAATTTGCTGTCTAGAGGAAACCATGATAAAATATTTGTAAATTGAGGAGTCACGCCCCCTAGGGATTATATAAGGGTGACACTGAAAAACTACTCATGGAATACTACCAACAGAGTGCCAATGAAGGAACATTGAAAATATACCCAGCCAGGATACAAATGCAAACTTTTAAAACCCTTTAAAATGTACAATATATTTCATATTCAAGAGAGAGAGAGAGAGAGAGAGAGAGGAGAGAGAGAGAGAGAGAGAGAGAGAGAGAGAGAGAGAGAATAAAAATTAAATATATTGTAAATATATACAATGACAATATATTTCCTGTTCAAAAGAGAAAGAGAGAGAAAGAGAGAGAGAACGTCCATATATACATTTGTTCACATCAATATTTTTGGAGCGATGGTTTCTTGGAACAATTCCCCCAGAAATTCATCTCCATCAAAGTCGCCGGGAAATGGAATCCTCTTTTATGTTTTTTTTTTGTTTCTTTTTTGTGCTTTAAATTGTCGTCTGTCGAAAAACACGTTTTGTCCATCTTTTTTTTTTTCGTTTTCCTTCGTCCTTTCTCCGAGTTGAGAAAAGTTTTATAAAAAGGGGGAACTTCTCGGAGGAGAAGGGTCAGAGGGAAATGTCGCTGGATTTTCCTTTTGAAGAATTTATTTAAATGTTACATAATAAAAACTCACTCCTTTCCAAGTTGAACCTTTGATCTCATTCAATAGAATGGATGATGAATAAGAGTATTACAAAGTGAAAACAAAAAAATTCTCAGAATCGCGTCCATCTGTAAGAAAGGAAAGACTCAAATGACCTGGATTTTTAAGGGTTTACAAATTACAAACGACTCCGGCCAAAAATCAAAGTGCATGAGACATTTGAAAGTACAAGTCACAATGGATAAACAGCTCTTGCATTCGTTTGAACACTGTCTTCTCCCATAGTTTCAATTCACTTGTACACTGATGATGAGGCACTGCTACCCAAGACATGGAAGACGATTACATCTTGGATAGCCAATTAGGATCTGAGTCTAGGAAACCGGTAGATATTAAACAATGCTAGGTTAGGTGGGCAAGGGGCAAGGGGCATGGGGCAATAATTTGAAGCCACATTTGACCGCTTCATCCACCACCATGCAAGTTGCGTGGACAGAGGCATCATCCTCCAACACTGACAAGACAGCTCGCATCTTTCCTCTGTTTACCTTCTGATTTCTGTTTTCATCTTGTGATATCTTGATGCACAGGATTTTCCGTTAATCGTCTGATCCTTTCCCTAGTGGACGATCACCATAACATCTTCAGAATTCCAAAACAAAGGCAGACGTCATGTGCTTCTGTACCTGGATTTGTTGAGAGGTGAAGAACCAAGCGGTTACCGCCGATTAATTTTAATCTTTGACAAGTTCAAAACAGTGAACGCAAGCGCTCAAAGTTACTAATCTCTATCAACAATTGCCAGGATTAGTCTTAAACGATTCAAAAATATCCTGTAAACTTTCCACTCTGGACACCTTTTCTTCCTATGTCGCCATTCATGGTACCCATCTCGCAAACAGCTTGCCCAGGCCACAGATGCCCAGTCAAAACAGAAGGCCTCTGGCATACAGTTATTCTTGGTTGACATATTGGACATACAGACGGGAGGCCACTTTACGCGCTATCTCCCCCTTTTAACACTCTAGAATGTATCATCAAAATTCTTAATAACAGAACAAGAAGACAAGTCCCCACAAGTGTTTTGGTTTGTTTGTTAGTATGGTGTTTTTACGTTGCATGGAACCAGCGGTTATTCAGCCACGGGACCAACGGCTTTATGTGACCTCCGAACCACGTCGAGAGTGAACTTCTATCACCAGAAATACACATCTCTCACACCTCAATGGAATGCCCGAGAATCGAACTCGCGGCCAACGAGGCGCTCCCCCACAAGTGTCTTGACCGGGGCCATACCATTCTTTAGCAAATATCTAATCGCCATGCAGCCTACTGTTTTCAACATCTTGGCAATACTCTGGCATCATGCACCTTTCAAATGGTCCCAACCACAATGTAATGAAGGCAAAGAACTGACTTTTTATGTGCAGTCATGCAACTGGCTTTAGTACGCGACACATTTGAACAGTTTCCCTTATTCTTCTTCTTTCTGGCAAGGTTTGCTCTCTATCAGTTTTAACACTAATTAAACCAACGGTCAGAATAATAGGCTACAGCTAAGCATTTATATGATCAACTATTTGAGCTACTGGGTTAGCTTGAAAACACAGTCACAGAGCTCTTGTAACATAGATTTGAATTTCCTCCTCTCTCGCTGTGAATTAGGAATGTGTTTACCTGTTATCGACGCCGTGGCTCGTTGGTTGATAGGGGCTGCCTTCCATCGAAAACTGAACGCTGTAAATGTAGAGATTTCTATCAGCAGTTATTTCCGTCATGTATTCCTATCCACCCTTTCGATTCAAAGCGCGGGACTTTCAGTAACAATGTTGATTTTTATTTTCCTATACACCACTCTTTTTATTATCTGTAACCATGAACAAGTAAGAAACGAGTTTTCTGCACAGCGTATAATGCTACTTGAAACTCACAGCCACTGCCCATAAAACTCTCATCCGCGGTCCATGAAACTTTTAGCCACAGCCCAGTGGCAAGAAAGCAGTGCCAGACGCACGATCGTGAAGCCTTGTACTGAAATATTTCATTTTGTTGGGCTACGGTTCTGAGATAATATAAATGCCGGTAATATTTTCTGTAAGAGTAAATTATTGAGGTGACCATTTGTCTGTCTGTCCGCACTTTCTTTGTCCGCATTCAAATCTTGAATAAAACCAAAACCACTGTGGCTAAAGAGCTGCAATTTGGTATGTTTGATGATTAGAGAGTGAATGATCAGCATACCAATTTGCAGCCCTCTAGCCTCGGTAGTTTGTAAGATCTGAGGGCGGACAGAAAAAGTGCGGACAGACAGTCAAATGGCCATATCAATCATTTTCTTGTACAGAAAACTAAAACCAGCATTTATGTTATCTCAGAACCGTAGCTCGCCAAATAAACTGTTTTAATACAAGGCTTCATAAAGTGAGATAAACACCCAGATAAACTGTCGAATTACCCTAAGACAATTAGTAAGTTCCACTATGCCAGAGAGTATTCCTATTGTCTTTTATGTATTTTAGAAAATAGGTATAAATTCTTATCCATATAGCAAACTAATATTACGGCAAATCAGAGAGATGAGAAACTGTAAATTGATGTACCTAAAGTTCATGGAGCGACAAAAAATTAATTAACCATGTAATTATGTCTTGTTATTGCTCCTAATATAACAAAATTGAGAAACCAAACAGAAGAACTTGGGCTTTAGCCATCGAAAGAACATGCCAGTTATGACAATTTAGCGCAGTATTTGAAGGGGCGTTTCAAATCACCCTGAAGTCTTCACTTCCGTGAAAAAACGATCACTGTTTGGTTTTAACATTTCTCTAGAAGCTCAGTTAGGGGGCATTTTCACAGGCTATAAAAGCCGCCATTCTGGATGTGATACCCTATGGCACTGAAGTAACATATGGTTAGTATTATTATTATTGAAATAGTTTAGCCAGACCGCTGAGCTGACTAACGGCTCTCATAGGGCTGGCCAGAAGGATTAAAAAGAAACGGTATACCAGGTCTGAAACGGTATACTAGGTCTAGGTCATTGGCCAAGCACTGGTACAGTAAGTTCCAGAAGTGAAGCGACAAATCTCAGAATTGATCGTACTTCTTTAGAAACTCGTGGATGGATGGATGTATGAGTTTTAGGGCAAAAGCCCAGGCACTAGGGCCAAAGAAGCCATTCAGCGCCGTAATGGAGAGTAAATAAATTACATAATAAATGAGTTAATAAGTATATGAAGAAAATGGTTCATATATAAATTACCATATGAGAAATGAATGAATTAATGAAGAAATGAATGAAGAAAATGCTTAATAAATAAATATATATATATCTATGATGTGATAGATAAAAAATAATTAAATGTTATTAAAAATGTTTATAGACTTTAAAAAGGAGATTAGAGCAGAAATATCTACTTCATCTCCCAAAATATCACAAAGGGATTTACCCCTAAGATATTTCTCTCTGGTTAAAATATCTGGGGCAAGCAACTGATGGGTCAAATAAGTGCCCAATCCTCAGTCTGCTTAAAACTATTTCTGTTCGCCTATCAGACTGGAAAGACGAAGGCCACGGCAATATATTATTTATAATATTTCTGTACTTTCTATTATTGGCAAGATGAGGAGAAGTCCATCTTTCTTGCCATTTGCTTAAAATATAAGACCTAAAAGGACCTTTTAGATCTGTATGAGGCACATTACTAAAGGCTGTTTCTGATGAGACACTAGCAGCTTTCGCTTCCCTATCTGCCATCTCTTTTCTGCAAATCCCCACATGAAGGGACCCAACAGAAAGAGACAGATTTACGCAAATAATACAAATGGAGGAGCGATTCCTGAACTTTTTGAACTAATGGATGGAAGCTATTGAATTTTTTAATAGCTTCCAAAGTGCTTTTGGAATCAGAGTAAATGATAAAATTAGTGTCGCTACTTTGAACAACTATATCCAGGGCAGAGACTATGGCTGTTAATTCTGCTGTGAATATGGATGCAAAGTCAGGTAGTTTAGCAGGATATGCTGTATCACCAGGGATAACTGCACAGCCAACACCACTACTTGACTTTGATCCATCCATATATATTTTTGTCACATTAGTATGGACAGTTTCGTGGTCCAAGAATTTTCCCCTAATCTCTTCCTCAGGACAGTCTTTTTTGTTAAATGCTTTTTTGCACACGGATGCTTCTGGAATAAGCTATGGAGGATACACAGGATGTTTTACTTCCATGACTTTCTGGGATTTAAGATGATTACCCCTAACATCTTCATTTAGTCTAACTTGGAATGGTCTAGAGGCTCTTATACCAGAAAAGACCCGTGAGTCGGCTTCCCTCAGCACCTGGAAGGAGGGATTTTTGGGAGCACTTTTAATTCTAGCCACGTACCTTAATCCTAGTTCTTGCCTTCTCAGATCAAGGGGAAGTTGGTTAGTATCAACATATATGCTTTCAACAGGCGAAGTTCTAAAAGCCCCTGAGCATATTCTCAGCCACATATTGTGTACGACATCTAGTTCCTTCAAACTGGTTTGACAAGCTGAGAATAAATCTGACAGCCATAGTCTAGCTTGGATCTACACAACGAGTCATATAGTCTCAGCAGGGATTTTTTATCGCCTCCCTATCTAAATCCAGAAACAACCTTTAAAATACTCAGAGATTGTTTAACCTTAATCTTTAAGGCATTTATGTGGCTGGCCCATGTCAATTTCTGGTCGATGGTCATTCCCAAAAATTTCACTTCATTTTCATAAGGAATGATAGATCCTTTTAAACTAAGTGTGGAACCTCTTCCACACGGTGGCACCTAGTAAATCTTACAGAAACTGTTTTAGAGGAGAATTTAAAACCATTCCCATCAGCCCACATTGTAATGGCATTAACAGACCTTTGCAGATGTTTACATACTGATAAGGCATCATATCCTGTGCAGTATATTGCAAGGTCATCAACAAAAAGTGAGCATTTTACAGGTGATGTTATTTGTTGGACTATACTGTTTTTTGCCACTGAAAAAAGTGTTACACTTAAAACGCTTCCTTGTGGAACACCCTCCTCCTGCACAAAAGATTGGGAGAGAGTGTTGCCCACTCTAACCTTAAAAAATCTCTCTGTTAAAAAGGAATATACAAATTTAATCATTCTTCCACATATGCCCATCTTGTGCAATTGTTGTATGATGCCAATTCTCAAAGTAGTGTCATATGCTTTCTCAAGGTCAAAAAATACGCCGATAGTCTGACATCGTTTGGCAAATCCTTGCTGGATTTGATTGGTCAGCCTCAGCAAGGGATCAAGGGTGGAACGATTTTTCCTGAAACCAAATTGAAATGGAGATATTAGTTCTTTGGTTTCCAGATACCAAACTAATCTGGTGTTATCATTTTTTCCATCAGCTTACACACGCAGCTGGTAAGAGCTATCGGTCTATGGCTGGTGGCTTGGGAAGCGTCTTTATTAAGCTTTTTTATGGGAACAATTATGGATATTTTCCAGTCCTTAGGTAAAATTCCAGTTTCCCATATTTTGTTTATAATCTTGAGTAGATAATTTTTGGCATCATCTGGGAGGTGTTTAAGCATTTCATATAAAACTGAATCACCCCCTGGAGCCGTTGATTCAGTTGAAGAGAGTGCCTCCCGAAATTCTCTTAAGGAAAATTTGTGATTGTATGGTTCAGATTTTCCAGATTCAAATTTCAGAGTCATTTTGGCATTCCGAATTCTTTGAAATTCTAGAGAATAATTGTCAGGGCTGGAAACTTGAGAAAAGTGTTTTCCCAGCTCATTGGCAACTTCAGTGGGCTCTGTGATCAGAGTGTTATTGACCTTTAATGAGGGTAATGGTGACACAACAAATTTTCCACTTAGTTTCCTGATTTTGCGCCACACTACTCTCAATGGAGTTTTGGAATTGATTCCATTGATATAGTAAAGCCAACTTTCTCTTTTGGCTTTCTTGTAAAAGCGCCGTTGCTTGGCTAACGCACGATTATAGATTAATTTAGACTGAGGGGAGCCACTAGTTTTGTATCGTTGGTAACACTTCCTAGTGACTTTCCTCAGAATACCACATGTCTTATTCCACCAGGGAACTGCAGGTCTACAAGGTTTACCTTTTGTCTTGGGAATCAAGCCCTAAGCACTCTTCAGAGTGGATTCAATGAAGTAGTCATAGGCATCCAGGTGAGAATGAAATGACTCAAACTCCTATCTAGATTGACTCCTTTACTGAACTTGTCCCAGTCAGCATCCTCTACCTTCCACTTAGGTAATATTTCAGATGGAGCATTTACAACATATTTCAGATGGATCGGGTAATGATCACTTCCATTCAAATCTTCATTAACCGACCAGTTAAAGTCAAGGTGGATATTTGTTGAGGAAATACTAAGGTCCAGTGCAGAGAAATTATTATTATGAATGCTGTGGAAGGTCATTGACCCATTATTATATAGGACGACATGATTCGTGTCAATAAGGTCCTCGATTATTTTCCCTTTGCTGTCTAAACACACACTTCCCCAAAGGGGGTTGTGGGCATTAAAATCTCCTAACAAGAGAAAAGGAGTGGGAAGTTGGTTAATCAAGGACTGAATATCTCCAATGTTAAAAGAAAGGTCTGGTGGGAGGTATAATGAACAAACCGTTATCCTTTTGTCAAATATGACTGAGACAGCAACAGCTTGTAGAGTTGCATTTAATTGTACTGTGGAGTGCTGCAGAGATTTATTAACAATAATTGCAGCACCTCCATGGGCACGATCACCAATTGGGGGAAAAGAGTTAAAAATAGCATAATCAAGTCCAGGATTATAAGGAGAGTTACCTAACATAGTCTCCAGCAGGCATACAATCCCTGGATTGAATTCATGCATTAAAACTTTAAAGTCTTCTGTCCGGGCTCTGAGACCCTTACAGTTCCACTGAAGGACATTGAACTTGAAAGTTAAGGTGGTAATGTACTACTTCCCACTCTTTGGAGGAGAAGTACTGATCCTAGGGTGGAGAGGAAAATTCTCCTTAATAAGAGATTGTTTTCTTGATCCCTTTTCATCTTTATCAGAGATTAGGGTTCTTGGCTGACAAACAACTTTCTGAATTCGAGGCTGGTGCTCAGGATTTTTACTGTGATTATGTGCATCACTACTGCTATTAGTCTTGGGGCAGCAAGACTGATGAGAACTCGCATGCCTTTGAACTGGATCTGCTTTCGGAACTATCTTCCTAGGCGGAGAGATCTCTTCCAGAACACTGTACCCATTTGAAGTTTTTATGATAAAACTCTCATTATTCGGGGATGTGTTTCTTATACGCTTCCTGGTGGGCGCAGCTTTAGTTTTATCTTGTTTCTTAGCGACTGTGATAATTGATGGATCCGAGCTAGATCTCTCTAGTTTGGACCACTCCTTTGGTTGCTTCTTGTGATATTATGATTTGTGGACGTCTGAAAACTTTGCTTAGGGGCTGAATTTGCAACCGTTACATTTGTATCAGCTTGAGAGGATAAATTGTCCATGCTTTTGGAAGAACAATTTTTAGTATTGGGCTTCAAAGCACTTGCTGACATTAGTTTCCGATTACTATTTCCAGTGCAAGGAGAAACAGGTTTCTGATGCTTACTGTTGGATTCTATTACTGGTGGCCTCTCATTGCTAGAACTCTGCATCAACTTTATTACAGAAGCATAGGTAGAGTTGGCACTCTTGTTAGCCCCCATTACCACACACTTTGCTGCACTGATGCTGAGAAGTTCATTATCAGCCACTGCCAACATATCTTGCTCAAACCTGTATCTGAGGCAAGTCCTACTGTTTGGAGAGTGATCACCCTTGCACTGGAAGCAATAACGGGCTGCTTCACACTTGTCGAAATTGTCATGCTCGGCTGAGCACACAGAACATCTCTTATTGTTCCCACACGAGTCTTGAATGTGGCCATATTCGAAACATTTGCGACATTGTTTAGGGTTTCTTTTATATTTTTTGACTTGCATCCTCTCATGGCCAACATTGATGGTATCAGGCAAGTAATTGGAAGAGAAAGTTAAAAGCATAGCTGCATCCCCTCCCAACTTTTTTACATGAGATACACAAGGAGGACACCTTAGGAGAATCATCTCCTCATTAAAAACATGCAAGTCTGGAATAAACTACCCCTTTCAGCATGTTAAAGAATTTGTGCGATGTTATAGCCTCAATATTTCCACTTTTTGGGGGTTTAAACTTTGACGATAGAATAGCTTGCGTCTCATTGCCTGCCTTTATGAGTAAGTTCTTTCCATATCGTTTCAGATTACCGATAGGAATAGAACCCACTTTGTTCTCAATACATTCTGCAGCTTTAATGAAATTTTCCCTTCCCTCTTTATAACTGGCAACATGCCATATAGGGGGAGGAAGCGTCCTGGTATATGATGTTGGTCCACATTCTTCGTTCTTAGGAACAAAATCGAATGGCTCATCGTTCAAATTCCTCTCAGAAAACACCTTGGTGCTTAAAACAGTCATTTAGAATGTGGCCATTTAATTTCATTTGTGCCTCACTAGCTTTTTGGGGAGAGGAAAATCTAATGTATGCAGAAAAAGACTGCTTGTCTTTCTCTAGAAGCATCTTAATCCTCTCCACCTTACCAAACTGTTTTGCGAAAATATGCAAGCACTCGTAGTCCAACGAAAGGCTTGCATTAGTGCAATAAAGCACTCTATTGTTCATGTCAAATCCACCAGTTTTAATAGCACCCTGGTGTCTCGGTGCATGGTTCTTTGTGATAGCCGAGCTCATATCCCGTGTCCATGCCTGAAGTTGTCGCCAGTGCCGTTAAGTTGTCAGATCCAGGGGAGGGCAAACATTGGTCCATATCCATAAATTCAAATATATTTGTAGACTGCTTGGTTATATCAGTCAGGTATTCAAATTCTCCACCAATGGCACAAGTGAGTGTCGACTCCCAATGGTCCACCCAATACCCTACCCTTACGGGATAGCACCAATACACTTGCAGTGGCCCAGGTATAAGCCTATCCGCCTGCTGGGAGTTCTGCCCCCACTAATGGGGACCGACTCCCCACTCCAAACGTATTGGTGGGCTTCTGGACAAAAGCCAGGAGTCCCATCCCAAACACCAGCCCCCCCTGGATTCCGATGGTGGTTCCGCCCTCAAGGTAGCAATGGGAGGGTCCCATCACTACCTCTTGGGTCCAAACCATATCAGGTGGCGACTCAACCACCACAACTCCCACAATTAGCTTCGAATGCAAACCCCTTCCAAAACACGATCCCTTCTCAGACTCACCTAAGCAGTAAAATTTGACTAAAGTGGAAAATTCCACATAATTAATCCGAAATGCTAATAAAAAACATTACATGAAGGAGGAGGATGTAGTAAGAATGAAAAAATTGCAGAAAGAAGAAAAAGTTCTGATTAATTTAGTTGGATCAGCAGCTGGGCCCCAAGGACCAGTGAGAAAGCAACCCCACCAGGCATCAGAACCCAGCTGCTGGTCCCTAAGCCCCCTACCAACGCCAAGGGGTCAGCATCTAGGGGGGTAGAAACTCGTGGGGTTGCCAGTTAGTATATTGTATTCCAATTATTGTCATCCTATTTATCTGATAATACGTATCAGTGATTGATTAACTGTATAAGTGCAGAAAGTGTTTCCTCAGTGAATGATCAATTTTAGTTCAATAATTGTTTATTAAAAGAAAAAAAAAATTCCCCAAAGAAACATCAGTGGCTCTCAAAGTGTGATATCAAGTGTTTAAGATAGAGTGGCCGCAGGAACCGAGTGCACAAGCTTTGGCCTAATATTTGTAAATTATCTTTCTACTTTTATAGCGTTATATCTAAAGTTATTATGGTTTCTTTTGATAAAGCACAGAGAAGTTTAGCATATGATTGAATGAAATATAAATAAGACACAAGTTGGTGTAAAAAAACAACGAAATTCAAGTTATATGCGCGTTTAGCATTGGTTACATGGTTAGGCCTATTTCAAGAATCAAGGAAATATATTTTCCAGCTGGTTAGTTAATAATTTAATCGAATTTCTCAATTGTGCAAATTTTTGCATGTGGAACTGCATTCAAGGTCGCACCAAACAAGTATTTTCGTAGGTATCCACCTTTTTTTCAGTGCATAAGTGAGACTATTCTTGTCCATACGATCCGGTGTGTGAATATGCTTGGCGAGCATTATTTTAATTCGAGTATCTCTCTCTCTCTCTCTCTCTCTCTCGCTCTCTCTCCCAGGACCTTTTTATCTAGTCAGGAATAACCAGAGGTCTGTTTTAAGAATCAAGCACTAGGCCTATTGGTCATTCTCGGGTGCTACTTTATATATATATATATATATATATATATATATATATATATATATATATATATATATGTATATATATATAAATATATATATATATCCCCAAAAAACTCATAAATTTCTGTTATACGATAATGCTTGACTGAATTGAACTGATTACTGGTTGTCCGTGGAAATATGAATTTGGGTGATATCACTCTCTTATGATACGCCCACTTACGCAAATTCAGTCTTAAATTTAACGGTTGGGATATAATTCGAAGCTCTGAGGTAAAAGGTTGAAGTGAAAAAGGTGGAGTTAGTATTGTGGGTAGAGGTAGAGGTAGAGGGGTGGGGGGGGAGGGGCGGTGGTTGGGGTCTGTCGTCTCCCTACTTAAGGAAACATTTTTTCATTAAGACATTCTTATGTGTAGGTATATAATTACTGAGAAGGGGAAAGATGTTTAACGTAACTACTATCTGTTACAAGTTAAAATGTTTATATTGTCTTCTTACTCTTGGAAACTTTTAACATTGTAGCCGGAGGCTAATTCTTTGAACATTTCATCTGAACACTAGGGAACCGTAAGCGAGACTAGCGTAACCCGTTATAATAATTAAGTCAATTTAGATATACTTATAGATGTTTATCTCGCGTGAGACATATAGATTAACGAGTTAGGTTGTATTCTAACTATGACACGTCTTAGAAACTTGATTTGGACGTAATACAAAGGATACTGAGGTATGTTATTTTGTAGCAACAAATCATTACAATTTGAAAGACAACTTACAACCATAGTGACACAAACATTCGTAACAATCGTATGTACGAGTATCATGTTATTGTCAAAGTTAATAATAAAATTTTCAATTTGGCTATTATGGGTCATATAAGTTCCCAATGACAATACTAACCTTATTAAATTCAAATGTAGTTTTTACTGGTGGGAGGCCCCCTCTTGGTGGGTGGCCCGGGGCCCAGGCACCTGGGCCCAGGCACCTGGGCCCCCCTCCCTTAATCCGGCCCAGCACCTGGCCAATCGCAAAATATCAGATGTTATCAATTTTACTAAATGTCTTTCTTAATGATATCTTCATCATTGTAGTTGAAAATAACTTGACTTCATATTCTGTGTTTCAAGAAGCAATGCAGTTTTGCAGTGCCGATGTAGTTTTAGCTAAGGTTAATGTGTAAACGAGTTCATTATCGCTGGCAATTTTGATTGACGTATTTTAAAAGCAATTGCCAGAGAATATGGACAATGTATTCAAGGTGTAGCGATGCTGTACTGGGATTAAATTCAGCTGAATGTAAAATTAAAGCCAAAGGCCAAGCACTGGGACCTACGAGGTCAAAGGTTTGAAAGGTGTTAACAGGAGGAGGAGAGGGTGGAAAGTGAGATGGAAGAAGGAGAATATGAGAGGAGGTACAGTAAAGCGAACGAAAGAGGTTGCAGCCAGGGGGCCCCTAAGGAAGGGAGGGACGCTGCAAAGAACCTTGAAGGAAAAGAAGCTGTGCCTGCTGCTACTGCATTACTCACATGTTTCAGGCTCTTTGTTCCTCTGAGGGAGTGACCGGTCACGTCTTGCAACCTGCAGGTCTGGAGGGAGCGTGGTGCCGTCTGAGGCGCAGGCAGAGGAGAAGAAGGGTCGGGCGCAACTTTCCTGACGCCAAGATGGAATAACATAAGGTGAGATCGTCGGTCGCTCGGCTCCCGCACTGTGACGTCACAGGTGCGCGTCGACTGGGCAGTGCACTTAATGATTACGTATGTTTTGACAGTAATTTGTTGCTATGCTGGTGTTCACAATTACCATACAGGAAAATACTTTCTCTCTCTCTATCACTTAAAACACAGTTATATCAAGATATCTAAGACCTTACCATACAGAATATAATCTTGTTGGAATACAAATAACGAAAGTAACGAGGGTGAATGAATAT
>NC_061097.1:25805996-25818496 GCF_015104395.2 Macrobrachium nipponense
ATCCCCACATCGGTCCCTAACAGTCTACCGACCAGCGAAAAGATTAGGACTCAGGAGAATTCGAGAGTACTACCTTCCTAGGAGAAGGAAAGATAATTTCCCTCGTGCGTCGAGAAGCGTCGAGAGGAAGATGGAGGCGACGGAAGCGCCAACAGCAAGACAGTTCCCTCCGAGACAAAACTTGCCTCACGACGGAAAGCTAGAAACTAGACGAATTCTCCGGCCGAAGAGAGGGCTTAGCGTGAGGCAGAACCTTCTGAATCGAAGAGCAGAAGGTTTCTGTAGTAGTACTGTTATGCAGGACGGCAGAGGAACGAAGAGGAAGTTCCAGGAGGCCGAAGTGAAAGACCCCGACACCAAACGGGCAAGGACAAAGGAAGATGGCTGGCTTGTAGCTGGAAACACTCCTTGTTATACCCAGTTGCTGGCAAGGAGCAGCTTTCCCCGGCCAGAGCCTATGGACTTGGAAGAGGAACTTGCTACGTTCTGTGCCCCTGAGACCAAAGCAGCGCCCCGCAAATGGAAGAGGAGGTACGTGAGGAACAGAGCAGCGAATCGTTTCCCTCGAGTGCTGAGAAACATCGAGGGAATGAAGAGAAAGATAGAGGACGCAGGGGAGTCATCCCTGTCCAACATGAGACTCAGGAAGGATGAAGACGAAGCGGCGACTGCTAGTCCTACCCGAAGGCCTCCTCTGAAAGCAATGCGAGGAGGTATGATAAAGGTGGTAGCTCTGAGGAAGAGGTTTGCGGATAATTCCCAGAGAAGGCCACAAGACTGTCAGGGAAAGAAGAGGAAGCTGGAGGAGGACGAGGAAATTATTGCATCCGTCGATCAGGAGAAAATGGAGGCCAAAGGCAAGACGGAACCCCTGAACAAAAGACGGAAGGCGGACCAAAGCCCTCCTCCTCCTCGCAGTCCACCAAAGGCACCGAAAAGGCTACCTCGGCAGGCAAAGGCCAACGCAGTGGACAGAATCCACAAGGTGTATGGTGTCCCCGCCGAGAGAACTAAGCCGGGCCATAGTGCAGCAGCTGACGAGGAGAAAATGAAAAAGGTAAATGAAAAAGTTGAGGAAAAAGCTCAGAAAAAGGCAGAAGCAGCAAAAGGAGAGAGAACGGACGTTTCCCCCGACAAACCTCAACAGAAGAAGCTGGGGAAAAGGAAAAGGAAAAAAGAGCCTCCGAAGAATCAGGCTGAAAAAAAACAGAAGAAGCAGAAGAAAATGGAGGCTCCAAAGAACCAGGCTGAGAAGAATAAGAAGAAAGAGGAGCCTCAGAAGAAGCAATCTGAGAAGAGAACGAAGAAAGGTGCGAAAGGCCCCCAAAATCAGAAGGACACACGGAAGACAGAAGCCATAATGATGATTGAGGCTGAGGTTGCCGAGCTCCTCAAGGAAGGAAAGGAGCTGGGCGCGGGGACCTACGGAACCGCTTACAAGGTCGTCCACAAGGGAGAGGTAGCCGTCCTAAAGGTGGCCAATTCACGCCTGTGGAGTGTGAAAGCGGCTTTCAAAAAGGAAGCGAAGGTTCTTCAGGCCCTCAATGGCACAGGAGGTGCTCCTCTGCTGTTTGGCACCTGCAGCAAACCAGCAGCTATCCTCATGGAGTTTTGCCCTGGCGAAGAGTTCCTCTCGTTTATAAACGACTCGAAGAACTCTCCTTCCCTCGCTTTGGGAATCCTTCCGGACATTGCGAGGGAACTGCACCAGATCCACTTGGCAGGTTACGTCCACGTGGATTTGAAGACGGATAACGTCATGGTCCACGTCCCAGAAGGCAAGGGCAAGAAACAGGTGAAGCCCAGGATAATCGACTTCGGAATAGCTGTGGAAAGGAGAAAGGTAATAGAGCTATATCCGAATTTTTCAGATTCCATCTACCCGCCTGAGTACACGGAAGGTGCGCCGGCGCAGCCCTCTGGGGACGTATATTCCATGGGATGTCTTATTGAGGATACGATCTATGCCTTCACCGATCACATCCCACAGCACTATGAGGAAATTATAAACATGGCGAAGAACGAGAACCCAAGACTTCGCCCAACAGTCCCAAAGTTAGTGAAACTGTTAGAAGCAGCAAGAAAGATGCCCGACCTACAATAGAAACCACAGGGGTAGCCAAGACAGTATAAAAAAGCCCCTAGACACCTTCTAGTATTGCTCTGTTCCTCTATGGAGATTCTGCATGTAGAAAGTCTCTGTTATGCGAACAACTGGTCGGATTTCTAGATCATCTAGAAACACGGCTCGCAGAGGGAAGCAGTCCACCGCTTCTAGTATGCTATGTTCCTTAATGGAGATTCTACTTGTAGAAAAACTCTGTTATGCGAACAACTGGTCGGATTTCTAGATCATCTAGAAACACGGCTCGCAGAGGGAAGCAGTCCACCGCTTCTAGTATGCTATGTTCCCTAATGGAGATTCTACTTGTAGAAAACATCTGTTATGCGAACAACTGGTCGGATTTCTAGATCATCTAGAAACACGGCTCGCAGAGGGAAGCAGTCCACTGCTTCTAGTATGCTATGTTCCTTAATGGACATTCTACTTAAAGAATACCTCTGTTATGTGAACAACTGGTCGGATTTCTAGATCATCTAGAAACACGGCTTGCAGAAGGAAGCAGATGGACCGCTTCTAGTATGCTATGTTCCTTAATGGAGATTCTACTTGTAGAAAAACTCTATTATGCGAACAACTGGTCGGATTTCTAGATCATCTAGAAACACGGCTCGCAGAGGGAAGCAGTCCACCGCTTCTAGTATGCTATGTTCCTTAATGGAGATTCTACTTGTAGAAAAACTCTGTTATGCGAACAACTGGTCGGATTTCTAGATCATCTAGAAACACGGCTCGCAGAGGGAAGCAGTCCACTGCTTCTAGTATGCTATGTTCCCTAATGGAGATTCTACTTGTAGAAAACATCTGTTATGCAAACAACTGGTCGGATTTCTAGATCATCTAGAAACACGGCTCGCAGAGGGAAGCAGTCCACTGCTTCTAGTATGCTATGTTCCTTAATGGAGATTCTACTTGTAGAAAAACTCTGTTATGCGAACAACTGGTCGGATTTCTAGATCATCTAGAAACACGGCTCGCAGATGGAAGCAGTCCAGCGCTTCTAGTATGCTATGTTCCTTAATGGAAATTCTGCTTGTAGAGAAACTCTGTTATGTGAACAACTGGTCGGATTTCTAGATCATCTAGAAACATGGCTTGCAGAGGGAAGCAGATGGACCGCTTCTAGTATGCTATGTTCCCTAATGGAGATTCTACTTGTGGAAAACATCGATTATGCGAACAACTGGTCGGATTTCTAGATCATCTAGAAACACGGCTCGCAGAGGGAAGCAGTCCACTGCTTCTAGTATGCTATGTTCCTTAATGGAGATTCTACTTAAAAAATACCTCCGTTATGCGAACAACTGGTCGGATTTCTAGATCATTTAGAAACACGGCTTGCAGAGGTAAGCAGATGGACCGCTTCTAGTATGCTATGTTCCTTAATGGAGATTCTACCTGTAGAAAAACTGTTATGTGAACAACTGGTCGGATTTCTAGATCATCTAGAAACACGGCTTGCAGAGGGAAGCAGATGGACCGCTTCTAGTATGCTATGTTCCTTAATGGAGATTCTACTTGTAGAAAAACTCTATTATGTGAACAACTGGTTGGATTTCTAGATCATCTAGAAACACGGGTCGGAGAGGGAAGCAGTCCACCGCTTCTAGTATGCTATGTTCCTTAATGGAAATTCTGCTTGTAGAAAAACTCTGTTATGTGAACAACTGGTCGGATTTCTAGATCATCTAGAAACACGGCTTGCAGACGGAAGCAGTCTAATGCTTCTAGTATGCTATGTTTCTTAATGGAGATTCTACTTGTAGAAAAACTCTGTTATGCAAACAACTGCTCGGATTTCTAGATCATCTAGAAACACGGCTCGCAGAAGGAAGCAGTCTACTGCTTCTAGCATGCTATGTTCCTTAATGGAGATTCTACTTGAAGAATACCCTCGTTATGCGAATACTGGTTGGAAATCTAGATCATCTAGAAACACGGCTCGCAGAGGGAAGCAGTCTACTGCTTCTAGTATGCTATGTTCCTTAATAGAGATTCTACTTGAAGAATACCTCTGTTATGCGAACAACTGGTCGGATTTCTAGATCATCTACAAACACGGCTCACAGAGGGAAGCAGTCCACCGCTTCTAGTATGCTATGTTCCTTAGTGGAGGTTCTACTTGTAGAAAAACTCTGTTATGCGAACAACTGGTTGGATTTTTATATCACCTAGAAACACGGTTCCCAGAGGGAAGCAATCCACTGCTTCTAGTAAGCTATGTTCCTTAATGGAGATTCTACTTGTAGAAAACATCTGTTATGTGAACAACTGGTCGGATTTCTAGATCATCTAGAAACACGGCTCACAGAAGGAAGCAGTCCACCGCTTCTAGTATGCTATATTCCTTAGTGTAGGTTCTACTTGTAGAAAAACTCTGTTATGCGAACAACTGGTTGGATTTCTATATCACCTAGAAACACGGTTCGCAGAGGGAAGCAGTCCACTGCTTCTAGTAAGCTATGTTCGTTAATGGAGATTCTACTTGAAGAATACATCTGTTATGTGAACAACTGGTCGGATTTCTAGATCATCTAGAAACACGGCTTGCAGAGGGAAGCAGATGGACCACTTCTAGTATGCTATGTTCCTTAATGGAGATTCTACTAGTAGAAAAACTCTGTTATGCGAACAACTGGTCGGATTTCTAGATCATCTAGAAACACGGATCGCAGAGGGAAGCAGATGGACCGCTTCTAGTATACTATGTTCCCTAATGGAGATTCTACTTGTAGAAAACATCTGTTATGCGAACAACTGGTCGGATTTCTAGATCATCTAGAAACACGGCTCGCAGAGGGAAGCAGTCCACTGCTTCTAGTATACTATGTTCCTTAATGGATATTCTACTTGAAGAATACCTCTGTTATGTGAACAACTGGTCGGATTTCTAGATCATCTAGAAACACGGCTTGCAGAGGGAAGCATATGGACCGCTTCTAGTATGCTATGTTCCCTAATGGAGATTCTACTTGTAGAAAAACTGTTATACGAACAACTGGTCGGATTTCTAGATCATCTAGAAACACGGCTCGCAGAGGGAAGCAGTCCACCGCTTCTAGTATGCTATGTTCCTTAATGGAGATTCTACTTGTAGAAAAACTCTGTTATGCGAACAACTGGTCGGATTTCTAGATCATCTAGAAACACGGCTCGCAGAGGGAAGCAGTCTACCGCTTCTGGTATGCTATGTTCCCTAATATAGATTCTACTTATAGAAAACATCTGTTATGCGAACAACTGGTCGGATTTCTAGATCATCTAGAAACACGGCTCGCAGAGGGAAGCAGTCCACTGCTTCTGGTATGATATGTTCCTTAATGGAGATTCTACTTGTAGAAAAACTCTGTTATGCCAACAACTGGTCGGATTTCTAGATCATCTAGAAACATTGCTCGCAGAGGGAAGCAGTCCACTGCTTCTAGTATGCTATGTTCCTTAATGGAGATTCTATTTAAAGAATACCTCTGTTATGCGAACAACTGGTCGGATTTCTAGATCATCTAGAAACACAGTTTGTAGAGGGAAGCAGATGGACCGCTTCTAATATGCTAAGTTCCTTAATGGAGATTCTACTTGTAGAAAAAGATCGGTTATGCGAACAACCGGTCGGATTTCTAGATCATCTAGAAACACGGCTCGCAGAGGGAAGCAGTCTACAGCTTCTAGTATGCTATGTTCCCTAATGGAGATTCTACTTGTAGAAAACATCTGTTATGTGAACAACTGGACGGATTTCTAGATCATCTAGAAACACGGCTCGCAGAGGGAAGCAGATGGACCGCTTCTAGTATGCTATGTTCCTTAATGGAGATTCTACTTGAAGAATACCTCTGTTATGTGAACAACTGGTCGGATTTCTAGATCATCTAGAAACACGGCTTGCAGAGGGAAGCAGATGGACCGCTTCTAGTATGCTATGTTCCTTAATGGAGATTCTACTTGTAGAAAAACTCTATTATGCGAACAACTGGTCGGATTTCTAGATCATCTTGAAACACGGCTGAATCGCAGAGGGAGCATCACTGCTCCTAGTTGCGCTATGTCGTGAAACTGGAGATTCTACTTGATAGATTAAGGACTCTCTTATGCGAACAACTGGTCGGATTTCTAGATCATTTAGATACACAGCTCGCAGAAGGAAGCAATCTACTGCTACTAATCTGCTATGTTCCTTAATGGAGATTCTACTTGAAGAATAACTCTGTTATGCGAACAACTGGTCGGATTTCTAGATCATCTGGAAACACGGCTCGCAGAGGGAAGCAGTCCACCGCTTCTAGTATGCTATGTTCCTTAATGGAGCTTCTACTTGAAGAATATCTCTGTTATGCGAACAACTGGTCGGATTTCTAGATCATCAAGAAACACGGCTCGCAGAAGGAAGCAGTCTACTACTTCTAGTATGCTATGCTCCTTAATGGAGATTCTACTTGAAGAATACCTGTTATGTGATCAACTGGTCTGATTTCTAGATCATCTAGAAACACAGCTCGCAGAGGGAAGCAGTCCACTGCTTCTAGTATGCTATGTTCCTTAATGGAGATTCTAATTGAAGAATATCTCTGTTATGCGAACAACTAGTCGGATTTCTAGATCATCTAGAAACACGGCTCGCAGAGGGAAGCAATCCACTGCTTCTAGTCTGCTATGTTCCTTAATGGAGATTCTAATTGAAGAATACCTCTATTATGCGAACAACTGGTCGGATTTCTAGATCATCTAGAAACACGGCTCGCAGAGGGAAGCAGTCCACTGCTTCTAGTATGCTATGTTCCTTAAGTGAGATTCTATTTTAAGAATATCTCTGTTATGTGAACAACTGGTCGGATTTCTAGATCATCTATAAAAACGGCTTGCAGACTGAAGCAGTCTAATGCTTCTAGTATGCTATGTTCCTTAATGGAGATTCTATTTGAAGAATATCTCTGTTATGTGAACAACTGGTCGGATTTCTAGATCATCTATAAAAACGGCTTGCAGACGGAAGCAGTCTAATGCTTCTAGTATGTTATGTTCCTTAATGGAGATTCTACTTGTAGAAAAACTCTTGTTATGCGAACAACTGGTCGGATTTCTAGATCATCTAGAAACACGGCTCGCAGAGGGAAGCAGTCCACTGCTTCTAGTATGCTATGTTCCTTAATGGAGATTCTATTTGAAGAATATCTCTGTTATCTGAACAACTGGTCGGATTTCTAGATCATCTATTAAAACAGCTTGCAGACGGAAGCAGTCTAATGCTTCTAGTATGCTATGTTCCTTAATGGAGATTCTACTTGTAGAAAAATTCTGTTATGCGAACAACTGGTCGGATTTCTAGAACATATAGAAGCACGGCTCGCAGAAGGAAGCAGTCTACTGCTTCTAGTATGCTATGTTTGTTAATGGAGATTCTACTTGTAGAAAAACTCTGTTATGCGAACAACTGGTCGGATTTCTAGATCATCTATTAAAACGGCTTGCAGAGGGAAGCAGTCTAACGCTTCTTGTATGCTATGTTCCTTAATGGAGATTCTACTTGTAGAAAAATTCTGTTATGCGAACAACTGGTCGGATCTCTAGAACATATAGAAGCACGGCTCGCAGAAGGAAGCAGTCTACTGCTTCTAGTATGCTATGTTCGTTAATGGAGATTCTACTTGTAGAAAAACTCTGTTATGCGAACAACTGGTCGGATTTCTAGATCATCTAGAAACACGACTCGCAGAAGGAAGCAGTCTTCTACTTCTAGTATGCTATGTTCGTTAATGGAGATTCTACTTGTAGAAAAATTCTGTTATGCGAACAACTGGTCGGATTTCTAGATGATCTAGAAACATGGCTCGCAAGGGAAGCAGTCCACTGCTTCTAGTATGCTATGTTCCTTAACCAGGTGGTGATATTACGGGTGTTCTGGTTGTTTGCGACCGTCTTTCTTATTTTTTGTATAGCGAGTCTGTTTCCCAGGTGCAAGGACAGGTCCTGGTATCGGTCCTGAAGGTTCTATCTTTGCCTAAATAACAAACAGTGGCCCTGCATTGTAAGCCTTGCAATGCCCGGAACTAGGCCTAGTCACCTGAAGGTAGCAGGCCCAGGGTTGTTGCAAAGTCCGCACATCACCGATAAACTAACTCCGCACCGGGAGGTGTAGTACGTGTTGCCAAGCAATGTTATTTTGCTACACTAACTAGATGAAATAGCCACCCTGGTTATATTATATTTAATCTTTACCAGTAAATGAGTAGGGTCTACTAATTAAACCTTTTTAGAGTTAGATTTTCCCCATTCCGAAATTCAGTTGCTTCATATCTATTGAAATATGACGTAACTTTAATGATAGTAAAATTTAGAATCGAACGAGATACGCGGACAGTGTTCAGGCTTGAAGCTGATTTATTACATTCCATATATATATATATATATATATATATATATATATAGATATATATATATATATATAGATATACATATATATATATATATATATATATACACATGTATATATATACTGTTTTATAGTTATGATTGTTATATATGATTTGATGCGTAAATTATGCTAGAAGGTGAACGTGGTCAAGTAAATCTATTCAAAGTTTTCAGCAAAAAGGGGGAAGTCATAACAAACTTCACTGAAATGTATTTCTTTACTAAAAAACCGGTTGCTTTTCACTCAGTTCTTTGCGTTCTTCAGAGTAAGTTAGCCAAGCTCCATAAATCCTTCGATATTCATAGGTAGTTCGTTCTTTCTTTTCTTTTTTAAACCACATTTGTCACTTTAGGTAATGTGCAGTATGTTAAATCAAAACCTTTGCTGAAGTAATAATGATGATAAACAACTTAATATATAACATAGGTCTAGGCTTAAAACACGATATTAAACTTGTAGGTCTATGCCACCTTTCATGATCCTGATATTTTTTAATGAGATTTCCCCAAGAGAATGGAGAGCATATTATGCATGACTTATGGTATATATATATATGTGAATCCTAAGCCAAACGAATGCCTTATTCAGGGCTACGAGTTTTAAAAAATTGGAAAAGAGCACATCATAATTGGTCCAATTTTCAGCAACAAACTACATTAATATAAATAAAATACATGATCATAATTATCCACTTCCTAGTGTACTGATACCGGAACTTATTCGGTTATAATCAGTTGAATCACTTCAATTAATGCAGTTGCCCAACATTTGCAATTTTCTAAAAAGAAAAAAAATCTCATTGACGATGACATAGTTTACATTGATGTAAGTCAGTCTTCGCCCTAAGATTAATTTAGAAATTAACCAAATTTTACTAACCTACATATATAATTACGAAGGCAGATTGAAGATTGCTGGACCTAAAGAATGAATGCATTGTAGGACATCACGTTTGGGTTACGTCATCTGTTGTTGTTACAATCTGTTCTTAATTAATGACCATCTTAAATGATATTGGCGCGTAAATACTCAAGTCTAGTGAGAATGGTTCGTTTTTCAATATTAGTATTTTTAAAAATATTAAATATGTGTAATGTGGTTAATGAAAAAGTTATAATTTAGATTAGCTTTTATTAATGGAAAAGTTAATAGCATAAATATAATATGCGGACCTACAGCCCCGCATGCGTGAGGAGTGCAGACCTCAGCTCTGCATTCAAAGACTCCCACTCTAATCTTCTCCGCACTCATGGTCGTTTCTCCGCGTTTTGGCAACACTGTATAGTAACTAGCAGCAGCAGCAGCAGTTAGAGCCTTTCTCGAAGATGGTGTTTTATGCTCGTTCCTAGAAGCTAGAATGAGAACTACCAACCACACCCAACTTCTCTATTGAATCTAGGTGCATTCATGGTTGATTATGTTTAATGTCGCGGAGATTTTCCCTTTACATTCTATTGATACTTGCATGGTTTTATGCATCTTCGCTAAAATAATTGATAATACACTATGATATTAAATATTTGTTTCCAAATTGCTCGAAATATACATTGGTAATATTGGTGATCCTGTGTTGAACGAGAATTTCAAATTGTTTCGTTTCTATAGTTTGAAGTAATTACTATACTTTAAAATAATTACTATTACCGTAATTTTTTCTTATGATTGTTATAAATATCATAGATTTGATATTTGTGCATCATATGTAAGCTTTATTTTGCTAGATAGAGCTTTCACAGAAGAAATTTTTTTTTCCCAGCTACGAGTTGTAGTTGCCAGTTAGTGAATTTCGAACGAAATCCTATGAAATTTGTCGCTTTAGTTTTGGGACTTACTGTACTAAACGAATAATTAAAATGAAATTTAAAAAATAAATATGCAGAAAAGCCTATGCTTCCAGGTTAGTAAACGGAAGGCATGTAAAATATTACAATTTTCTTTTAAAATTCTTACAATTCGTGATATCCCTATTCGATTGTATGTGACTTGAAATTGTCGTGGACTCTTAATCTTACAAATAGGTCATTGTCTTAATAATCTAGAGACAGGCATTTGCGACCGTGACGTCCGTTATGTTATATTTTGCGTTCCGGAGAAAACTTGCGATCTAAAAATAATGATAAATTCCGGAAGAATATTCGGCTCCTTGGGAAAGGAGGCGAATGCGACCGAAGAACCTTCGAACGAGTTAACAAAAGTCACATCGAGTTATCGACAACAGGTCGAATTTCCCCCCGAAACTTTGACAGGAGCCAAAATGCCTCGGCAACACAGGAGAAAAGTTTTAATGAAGTGACTTTCGATTTAATGAATCTGTAAATGAACTCTGATTGTCATTGCCGAGGGAAAGTTTGTACCGTCTGATATTATGATTCAAGAATCCGCCACCTGCGGCTACTTCCATAATGAGGGCTTTTCTTTTCGCGCATACATTTGCATTTATTGCGCTTATGAATCAAGTATGATAGAAATGTCTTGTCAGAACTGACGTACGTATTCATGGTATTAAGGTAACAAACCTAATACTTACGTACTTGTATACTGTCATATACACATCCATATCTCGTATAATAGTACTGTCAACTCCATGTCATGCCGGTAGTGAGTAAGCGTTAAACTTGAAGTTCTGTTAATACTTTAGTGACTAAAGTATTAACAGAACTTACCTCTTCCGTACGACCAAAGTCCTCCTGCAATTTGAAAGATAACTTCCTGTGACACATAAACGAAGAAGGATTTTGTAAGAGACGGAAGTTGTTATCGAATCCATGGAAAAGTCCCTGGTAAAAAAAATCGCAAAAAAAATAGTCATAGGAAAAAAAGTTACATTAATCTTTCCTAGACAGGACCACAAAGGGTTTAAAATCAATATGTATCCACGTTTGCTACGCGTTGTTTAGTACAAGCCCGTTCGGGGATGACCGTAAAAACATAAAACAAATGACTATAAATACCATAAGCATAATGACCTTCAAGAAATATTGTGAATTTTTCCCTGTGACTTTATTATTGACCACCATAAATTCATGTGACTTTTTTTCCTGACTTTTTTTCCTAGCCAGAATTGTGACTTTTTTACCTGTGACTTTATTTCCGGCCATTGTTGTTATCATAGAAAAATCCTAATATTATCAACGCGAACATGAACACACACACACACACACATGCACACACAAAAGGAGCTTAAATCTTGATCACCCAGACGTTTCAGCCAATATGTAAACAGGAAGCCTTTGTTGATGATGCCATTAGGGTGCGTCCAAACTACGGTAAAACGTGTCATATACAAACGGCGGCAATTTAGCTCTTAAGCATCACAAAGAGGTTGAAGATAAATTAAAGACCTCGAGTGGAGAACGAACCTTTAGCCACCAGTGCTGGAACCTAAAGCTAGCTGCTAGACCAACCTCGCTGACTTTTCCAGTAAAGAATATTCTGGAACGGTGGCTTTCGGTCTACTGTGAGGTGGCTACAATAATCGTTTAAAACAAAAATTACCCACAATCGACCCTCAGAGGACTGATTGATTAATTATTTCTTGCTGGCGTCGCAACGACGAGGTGATTGACGCCGACCCTCGTAAGAAGGTAGTTCCGTCAGTGCGCCTTATGCAGTGCACTGTAGGCATTACTTAAGGTATTCTGCAGCGTCCCTTCTCCCCACAGCTGCAACGCCTTTCGTTCCATTTATTGTACCTCTTTGCATAATTCTCTTTCTTGCATCTTACTTTCCACTCTCTCCTAACAATTGTTTTATAGTGCAACTGCTTTGAGGTTTTCCTCCAGTTGCACCTTCAACATCTTTCATCTATCAATTTCCGTTTAAGCGCTGAATGACCACATAGGTCCCAGCGGTTGGGCCAAAATTTTATATCCCCTTCCAATGCGAAAATGTCGGAACGCTTGATTAACTGCTCCCTTCCGTCTATGATAATGTGACGATCTGGTATTGATCGTTAAATTGAGCAGTCTT